>NW_027480822.1:0-164787 GCF_051401765.1 Calliopsis andreniformis
ATCTTCAATTCTCAATACTCAATCTGCAATCCTCAATCCTCAAACCTCAATCCTCAATCATCATTCTTCAATCCACTATACCCAATCTTCAATCTTCAATCCTCAATCCACAATCCTCAATTCTCAATCTTCAATCCTCAATCCTCGGACCTCAAACATCAATATTGAACCCTCAGTCCTCGTCCTCAATCCACATCCCTCAATCCTCAGTCCTCAATATTCAATCATCAATTTTCAATCTTCAATCCTCAATCCTCAATCCTCAATCCTCAGTCCTCAATCCTCAATCTCAATCATCAATCCTCAATCCTCAATACTCAATCTTCAATCTTCAATCCACAATACTCAATCTTCAATCCTCAATCCTCAATCCTCAATCCTCAATCCTCAATCTTCAATCCTCAATACTCAATCTTCAATCATCAATCCTCAATCCTCAATCGGCAATCCTCATTCTTCAATCCTCAATACCCAATCCTCAATCTTCAATCCTCAACCCTCAAGCCTCAATCCTCAATCCTCAATCCTCATTCTTCAATCGTCAATACCCAATCCTCAATCATCAGTCCTCAATCCTCAATCCTCAATTCTCAATCCTCAATCCTCAGTCCTCAGTCCTCAAACCTCAATACTCAACCCTCAGCCCTCATCCACCATCCTCAATCCTCAATCCTCAATCCTCAATCTTCACTCCTCAATACTCAATCTTCAATCCTCGATCCTCAATCCTCAAACCTCAATCCTCAATCCTCAGGCATCAATACTCAATCTTCAATACTCAATCCTCAATCCTCAATCCTCAATCCTCAACCCTCAATCCTCATACCTCAAACCTCAATCCTCAACCCTCAGTCCTCATACTCAATTCTCAATTCTCAATCCTCAATCCTCAATCATCAATCTTCAATCCTCAATAATCAATCTCCAATCCTAGATACTCAATCCCCAATCTTCGATACTTAATCCTCAATCTTCAATCCTCAATCCCCAGTCCTCAATCTTCAATCCTCAATGCTCAATCCTCAATCCTCAATCCTCAGTCCTCAATCCTCAATCCTCAATACTCAATCCTCAATCCTCAACCGTCAGTCCTCATTCTCCATCCTCAATTCTCAATCCTCAATCCTCAATCTTCAATCCCCAATACTCAATCTTCAATCCTCAATCTTCAATCCTCAATACTCAATCTGCAATCCTCAATCCTCAAACCTCAATCATCAATCATCATTCTTCAATCCTCAATACCCAATCCTCAATCTTCAATGCTCAATCCACAATCCTCAATTCTCAATCCTCAATCCTCAATCCTCAGACCTCAAACATCAGTATTCAACCCTCAGTTCTCGTCCTCAATCCACAACCCTCAATCCTCAGTCCTCAATATTCAATCATTCAATTTTCAATCTTCGATCCTCAATCCTCAATCCTCAATCCTCAGTCCTCAATCCTCAATCTTCAATCCTCAATCCTCAAACCTCAATCCTCAATCATCATTCTTCAATCCTCAATACCCAATCCGCAATCTTCAATCCTCAGTCCACAATCCTCAATTCTCAATCCTCAATCCTCAATCCTCAGACCTCAAACATCAATATTCAACACTCAGTTCTCGTCCTCAATGCACAACACTCAATTCTCAGTCCTCAATATTCAATCATTCAATTTTCAATCTTCGATCCTCAATCCTCAATCCTCAATCCTCAGTCCTCAATCCTCAATCTTCAATCCTCAATCCTCAATCCTCAATACTCAATCTTCAATCTTCAATCCTCAATACTCAATCCTCAATCTTCAATACTCAATCCACAATCCTCAATTTCTAATCCTCAATCCTCAATCCTCAGACCTCAAACATCAATATTCAACCCTCAGTCCTCGTCCTCAATCTACAACCCTCAATGCTCAGTCCTCAATATTCAATCATCAATTTTCAATCTTCAATCCTCAATCCTCAATCCTCAATCCTCAGTCCTCAATCCTCAATCTTCAATCCTCAACACTCAATCCTCAATACTCAATCTTCAATCTTCAATCCTCAATACTCAATGTTCAATCCTCAATCCTCAATCCTCAATCCTCAATCCTCAGTCTTCAATCCTCAATACTCAATCTTCAATCATCAATCCTCAATCCTCAATCGTCAATCCTCATTCTTCAATCTTCAATACCCAATTCTCAATCTTCAATCCTCAGTCCTCATTCCTCAATCCTCAATCCTCAATCCTCATTCTTCAATCCTCAATACCCAATCCTCAATCTTCAACCCTCAGTCCTCAATCATCAATTCTCAATCCTCAACCCTCAATCCTCAGGCCTCAAACATCAATATTCAACCCTCAGTCCTCGTCCTCAAACCACAACCCTCAATCGTCAAACCTCAATCCCCAATCCTCAATCTTCAATGCTCAATCCTCAATCCTTAATCCTCAATCCTCAATCCTCAATCCTCAATCCTCAATCTTCAATCCTCAATCGTCAATCTTCAGTCCTCAATAGTCAATCTTCAATTCTCAATCTTCAATCCTCAATCCTCAATCCTCAATCCTCAGTACTCAATCCTCAATCCTCAATCTTCAATCCTCAATACTCAATCTTCAATCCTCAATCCTCAATCCTCAATCCTCGATCCTCAATCTTCAATCCTCAATCCTCAACCCTCAACCTTAAATCCTCAATACTCAATCTGCTATCCTCAATCCTCAAACCTCAATCCTCAATCCTCATTCATCAATGCTCAATACCCAATCCTCAATCTTCAATCATCAATCCTCAATCCTCAATCCTCAATCCTCAATCCTCAATCCTCAATCCTCAATCCTGAGTCCTCAATGTTCAATCCTCAATACTCAATCTGCAATCCTCAATCCTCAATCCTCAATCCTCAATCCTCATTCTTCAATCCTCAATACCCAATCCTCAATCTTCAATCCTCAATCCTCAATCCTCAATCTTCAATACTCAATCCACAATCCTCATTCCTCAATCCTCAATATTCAACACTCAACCCTCAACCATCAATCCTCAATTCTCAATACTCAATAGAACATCCTGAATTCTGATGGTTCAATACTCAATCCAGCATATTCAATAATCAGATCTCATACCTCAAGCATCAATTCTCAACACTCGATCCTCAACACTCAGTCCTCTCTCTTCAATCCTACATCCGCAACCCTCAATCCTCAAGCGCCAATCCTCAATCCTCAATCCTCAGTCCTCAATCTGCAATCTTCAATCCTCAATACTAAATCTTCAATCCTCAATCCTCAATCCTCAATCCTCAATCCTCAGTCTTCAATCCTCAATACTCAATCTTCAATCCTCAATCCTCAAACCTCAATCCTCAACCGTCAGACCTCATTCTCCATCCTCAATTCTCAATCCTCAATCCTCAACCTTCAATCCCCAATACTCAATACTCAATCTTCAATCTTCAATCCTCAATACTCAATGTTCAATCCTCAATCCTCAATCCTCAATCCTCAATCCTCAGTCTTCAATCCTCAATACTCAATCTTCAATCATCAATCCTCAATCCTCAATCGTCAATCCTCATTCTTCAATCTTCAATACCCAATTCTCAATCTTCAATCCTCAGTCCTCATTCCTCAATCCTCAATCCTCAATCCTCATTCTTCAATCCTCAATACCCAATCCTCAATCTTCAACCCTCAGTCCTCAATCATCAATTCTCAATCCTCAACCCTCAATCCTCAGGCCTCAAACATCAATATTCAACACTCAGTCCTCGTCCTCAAACCACAACCCTCAATCGTCAAACCTCAATCCCCAATCCTCAATCTTCAATGCTCAATCCTCAATCCTTAATCCTCAATCCTCAATCCTCAATCCTCAATCCTCAATCTTCAATCCTCAATCGTCAATCTTCAGTCCTCAATAGTCAATCTTCAATTCTCAATCTTCAATCCTCAATCCTCAATCCTCAATCCTCAGTACTCAATCCTCAATCCTCAATCTTCAATCCTCAATACTCAATCTTCAATCCTCAATCCTCAATCCTCAATCCTCGATCCTCAATCTTCAATCCTCAATCCTCAACCCTCAACCTTAAATCCTCAATACTCAATCTGCTATCCTCAATCCTCAAACCTCAATCCTCAATCCTCATTCATCAATGCTCAATACCCAATCCTCAATCTTCAATCATCAATCCTCAATCCTCAATCCTCAATCCTCAATCCTCAATCCTCAATCCTCAATCCTGAGTCCTCAATGTTCAATCCTCAATACTCAATCTGCAATCCTCAATCCTCAATCCTCAATCCTCAATCCTCATTCTTCAATCCTCAATACCCAATCCTCAATCTTCAATCCTCAATCCTCAATCCTCAATCTTCAATACTCAATCCACAATCCTCATTCCTCAATCCTCAATATTCAACACTCAACCCTCAACCATCAATCCTCAATTCTCAATACTCAATAGAACATCCTGAATTCTGATGGTTCAATACTCAATCCAGCATATTCAATAATCAGATCTCATACCTCAAGCATCAATTCTCAACACTCGATCCTCAACACTCAGTCCTCTCTCTTCAATCCTACATCCGCAACCCTCAATCCTCAAGCGCCAATCCTCAATCCTCAATCCTCAGTCCTCAATCTGCAATCTTCAATCCTCAATACTAAATCTTCAATCCTCAATCCTCAATCCTCAATCCTCAATCCTCAGTCTTCAATCCTCAATACTCAATCTTCAATCCTCAATCCTCAAACCTCAATCCTCAACCGTCAGACCTCATTCTCCATCCTCAATTCTCAATCCTCAATCCTCAACCTTCAATCCCCAATACTCAATTATCAATCCTCAATCTTCAATCCTCAATACTCAATCTGCAATCCTCAATCCTCAAACCTCAATCCTCAATCATCATTCTTCAATCCTCAATACCCAATCCGCAATCTTCAATCCTCAGTCCACAATCCTCAATTCTCAATCCTCAATCCTCAATCCTCAGACCTCAAACATCAATATTCAACACTCAGTTCTCGTCCACAATGCACAACACTCAATTCTCAGTCCTCAATATTCAATCATTCAATTTTCAATCTTCGATCCTCAATCCTCAATCCTCAATCCTCAGTCCTCAATCCTCAATCTTCAATCCTCAATCCTCAATCCTCAATACTCAATCTTCAATCTTCAATCCTCAATACTCAATCGTCAATCTTCAATACTCAATCCACAATCCTCAATTTCTAATCCTCAATCCTCAATCCTCAGACCTCAAACATCAATATTCAACCCTCAGTCCTCGTCCTCAATCTACAACCCTCAATGCTCAGTCCTCAATATTCAATCATCAATTTTCAATCTTCAATCCTCAATCCTCAATCCTCAATCCTCAGTCCTCAATCCTCAATCCTCAATCCTCAATCCTCAATCCTCATTCTTCAATCCTCAATACCCAATCCTCAATCTTCAACCCTCAGTCCTCAATCATCAATTCTCAATCCTCAGCCCTCAATCCTCAGGCCTCAAACATCAATATTCAACCCTCAGTCCTCGTCCTCAAACCACAACCCTCAATCGTCAAACCTCAATCCCCAATCCTCAATCTTCAATGCTCAATCCTCAATCCTTAATCCTCAATCCTCAATCCTCAATCCTCAATCCTCAATCTTCAATCCTCAATCGTCAATCTTCAGTCCTCAATACTCAATCTTCAATTCTCAATCTTCAGTCCTCAATCCTCAATCCTCAATCCTCAGTACTCAATCCTCAATCCTCAATCTTCAATCCTCAATACTCAATCTTCAATCCTCAATCCTCAATCCTCAATCCTCGATCCTCAATCTTCAATCCTCAATCCTCAACCCTCAACCTTAAATCCTCAATACTCAATCTGCTATCCTCAATCCTCAAACCTCAATCCTCAATCCTCATTCATCAATGCTCAATACCCAATCCTCAATCTTCAATCCTCAATCCTCAATCCTCAATTCTCAGTCCTCAATCCTTAATCCTCAGACCTCAAACATCAATCTTCAACCCCCAGCCCTCGTCCTCAATTCACAACCCTCAATCCTCAGTTCTCAATATTCAATCATCAATATTCAATCTTCAATCCTCAATCCTCAATCCTCAATCCTCAATCCTCAATCCTCAATCCTCAATCCACAACCCTCAATCCTCAGTCCTCAATATTCAATCATCAATAATCAATCTTCAATCCTCAATCCCCAATCCTCAAACCTCAATCCTCAATCCTCAATCCTCATTCTTCAATCGTCACTACCCAATCCTCAATCTTCAATCCTCAATCCTCAATCCTCAATTCTCAATCCTCAATCCTCAGTCCTCAGTCCACAAACCTCAATCCTCAACCCTCAGCCCTCATTCTCAATCCTCAATCCTCAATCCTCGAAATTCAATCCCCAATACTCAATCTTCAACCCTCAATCCTCAATCTTCAATCCTCAATACTCAATATTCAATCCTCAATCCTCAATCCCCAATCCTCAATCCTCAATCTTCAATCATCAATACTCAATCTTCAATCCTCAATCCTCAATCCTCAATCCTCAATCCTCATTCTTCAATCCTCAATACCCAATCCTCAGCCCTCAGTCCTCAAACCTCAATGCTCAATCCTCAATCCCCAATCCTGAATCCTCAATCCTCTATCTTCAATCCTGAATACTCAATCTTCAATCCTCAATCCTCAATCCTCAATCGTCAATCCTCATTCCTCAGTCTTCAATACCCGATCTTCAATCTTCAATCCTCAATCCTCAATCCTCAATCCTCAATCCTCAATCCTCATTCTTCAATCCTCAGTACCCAATCCTCAACCATCAGTCCTCTATCCTCAATCCTCAATTCTCAATCTTCAATCCTGAATCGCCAGTCCTCAATCTTCAATCCTCAATGCTCAATCCTCAATCCTCAATCATCAATCCTCAATCCTCAATCCTCAATCCTCAATCCTCAATCCTCAATCCTCAATCCTGAGTCCTCAATCTTCAATCCTCAATACTCAATCTGCAATCCTCAATCCTCAATCCTCAATCCTCAATCCTCATTCTTCAATCCTCAATACCCAATCCTCAATGTTCAACCCTCAGTCCTCAATCATCAATTCTCAATCCTCAATCCTCAATCCTCAGGCCTCAAACGTCAATATTCAACCCTCAGTCCTCGTCCTCAAACCACAACCCTCAATCGTCAAACCTCAATCCCCAATCCTCAATCTTCAATGCTCAATCCTCAATCCTCAATCCTCAATTCTCAATCCTCAATCCTCAATCTTCAATCCTCAGTCCTCGATCCTCAATTCTCAATCCTCAATCCTTAATCCTCAGACCTCAAACATCAATATTCAACCCACAGCCCTCGTCCTCAATCCACAACCCTCAATCCTCAGTCCTCCATATTCAATCATCAATATTCAATCTTCAATCCTCAATCCTCAATCCTCAATCCTCAATCCTCAATCCTCAATCCTCAATCCATAACCCTCAATCCTCAGTCCTCAATATTCAATCATCAATAAACAATCTTCAATCCTCGATCCCCAATCCTCAAACCTCAATCCTCAATGCTCAATCCTCATTCTTCAATCCTCAAACCTCAATCCTCAACCCTCAGCCCTCATCCTCAAACTTCAATCCTCAATCCTCAATCCTCAGCCCTCAGTCCTCAAACCTCAATGCTCAATCCTCAATCCCCAATCCTCAATCCTCAATCCTCAATCATCAATCATCAATCTTCAATACTCAATCCACAATCCTCAATCCTCAATCCTCAATATTCAACTCTCAACCCTCAACCATCAATCCTCAATGCTCAACCATCAATCCTCAATTCTCAATACTCAACAGAACATTCTGAATTCTGATGGTTCAATACTCAATCCAGCATATTCAATAATCAGATCTCAAACCTCAAGCATCAATTCTCAACACTCAATCCTCAACACCCAGTCCTCTCTCTTCAATCCTACATCCTCAACCCTCAATCCTCAAGCGTCAATCCTCAATACTCAATCCTCAATCCTCAATCCTCAATCTTCAATCTTCAATCCTCAATACTCAATCTTCAATCCTCAATGCTCAATCCTCAATCCTCAATACTCAATCCTCAATCATTAATCCTCAATCTTCAATACTCAATCCTCAATCCTCAAACCTCAATTCTCAATACTCAACCATCAATCCTCAATTCTCAATGCTCAATATAGGATCCTGAATTCTCAGGTTTCTATACTCAAACCTCAATTCTCAACCCTCAGCCCTCATCCTCAGTCCTCAATACTCAATCCTCAATCCTCAACATTCAATCCTCTATACTCAATCTTCAATCCTCAATCCTCAATCCTCAATCCTCAATCCTCAATCCTCAGTAATAAATCCTCAATCTTCAATACTCAATCGTCAATCCTCAGTCCTCAATCCTCAATCCTCAATCCTCGTTCCTCAAACCTCAATCCTCAACCCTCAGTCCTCATCCTCAATTCTCAATTCTCAATCCTCAATCCTCAATACTCAATCTTCAATCGCCAATAATAAATTTCCAATCCTAGATCCTCAATCCCCAATCATCAATCCTTAATCCTCAACCTTCAATCCTCAATACTCAATCTTCAATCCTCAATCCTCAATCCTCAATCCTAAATCCTCAATCCTCAATCCTGAATACTCAGTCTTCAATCCTCAATACTCAATCTGCAATCCTCAATCCTCAATCCTCAATCCTCAATCCTCATTCTTCAATCCTCAATATCCAATCCTCAATCTTCAATCATCAATCCTCAATCATCAATTCTCAATCCTCAATCCTCAATCCTCAATCCTCAGACCTCAAACATCAATATTCAACCTTCAGTCCTCGTCCTCAATCCACAAACCTCAATACTCAATCCTCTATCTTCAATCATCAATATTCAATCTTCAATCCTCAATCCTCAATCCTCAATCCTCAATCCTCAATCCTCAACCTTCAACCCTCAATCCTCAATCCTGTATCCTCAATCCTCAATCTTCAATCCTCAATACTCAGTCTTCAATCCTCAATCCTCAATTCTCAATCCTCAGCCCTCAGTCCTCAAACCTCAATGCTCAATCCTCAATCCCCAATCCTCAATCCTCAATCCTCAGTCATCAATCCTCAATCTTCAATACTCAATCCACAATCCTCAATCCTCAATCCTCAATAATCAACACTCAACCATCAACCATCAATCCTCAATGCTCAACCATCAACCCTCAATTCTCAATACTCAATAGAACATCCTGAATTCTGATGGTTCAATACTCAATCCAGCATATTCAATAATCAGATCTCAAACCTCAAGCATCAATTCTCAACACTCAATCCTCAACACTCAGTCCTCTCTCTTCAACCCTACATCCTCAACCCTCAATCCTCAAGCGGCAATCCTCAATACTCAATCCTCAATCCTCAATCCTCAATCATCAATCTTCAATCCTCAATACTCAATCTTCAATCCTCAATGCTCAATCCTCAATCCTCAATCCTCAATCCTCAATCACCAATCCTCAATCTTCAATACTCAATCCTCAATCCTCAATCCTCAATCCTCAATACTCAACCATCAATCCTGAATTCTCAATGCTCAATAGAATATCCTGAATTCTCAGGATTCTATACTCAAACTTCAATCCTCAACCCTCAGCCCTCATTCTCAATCCACAATCCTCAATCCTCGAAATTCAATCCCCAATACTCAATCTTCAATCCTCAATCCTCAATCTTCAATCCTCAATACTGAATCTTCTATCCTCAATCCTCAATCCTGAATCCTCAATCCTCTATCTTCAATCCTCAATACTCAATCTTCAATCCTCAATCCTCAATCCTCAATCGTCAATCCTCATTCTTCAGTCTTCAATACCCGATCTTCAATCTTCAATCCTCAATCCTCAATCCTCAATCCTCAATCCTCAATCCTCATTCTTCAATCCTCAGTACCCAATCCTCAACCATCAGTCCTCTATCATCAATCCTCAATTCTCAATCTTCAATCCTGAATCGCCAGTCCTCAATCTTCAATCCTCAATGCTCAATCCTCAATCCTCAATCATCAATCCTCAATCCTCAATCCTCAATCCTCAATCCTCAATCCTCAGTCCTCAATCCTGAGTCCTCAGTCTTCAATCCTCAATACTCAATCTGCAATCCTCAATCCTCAAACCTCAATCCCCAATCCACAATCTTCAATGCTCAATCCTCAATCCTCAATCCTCAATCCTCAATCCTCAATCCTCAAACTTCAATCCTCAATCGTCAATCTTCAGTCCTCAATACTCAATCTTCAATTCTCAATCTTCAATCCTCAATCCCCAATCCTGAATCCTCAGTACTCAATTCTCAATCCTCAATCCTCAATCCTCAGGCCTCAAACATCAATATTCAACCCTCAGTCCTCGTCCTCAAACCACAACCCTCAATCGTCAAACCTCAATCCCCAATCCTCAATCTTCAATGCTCAATCCTCAATCCTCAATCCTCAATCCTCAATCCTCAATCCTCAATCTTCAATCCTCAATCGTCAATCTTCAGTCCTCAATACTCAATCTTCAATTCTCAATCTTCAATCCTCAATCCCCAATCCTCAATCCTCAGTACTCAATCCTCAATCCTCAATCTTCAATCCTCAATACTCAATCTTCAATCCTCAATCCTCAATCCTCAATCCTCGATCCTCAATTCTCAATCCTCAATCCTTAATCCTCAGACCTCAAACATCAATATTCAACCCTCAGCCCTCGTCCTCAATCCACAACCCTCAATCCTCAGTCCTCAATATTCAATCATCAATATTCAATCTTCAATCCTCAATCCTCAATCCTCAATCCTCAATCCTCAATCCTCAATCGTCAATCCATAACACTCAATCCTCAGTCCTCAATATTCAATCATCAATAATCAATCTTCAATCCTCGATCCCCAATCCTCAAACCTCAATCCTCAATGCTCAATCCTCATTCTTCAATCCTCAATACCCAATCCTCAATCTTCAATCCTCAATCCTCAATCCTCAATTCTCAATCCTCAATCCTCAGTCCTCAGTCCTCAAACCTCAATCCTCAACCCTCAGCCCTCATCCTCAAACATCAATCCTCAATCCTCAATCCTCAGCCCTCAGTCCTCAAACCTCAATGCTCAATCCTCAATCCCCAATCCTCAATCCTCAATCCTCAGTCATCAATCCTCAATCTTCAATACTCAATCCACAATCCTCATTCCTCAATCCTCAATATTCAACACTCAACCCTCAACCATCAATCCTCAATGCTCAACCATCAATCCTCAATACTCAATACTCAATAGAACATCCTGAATTCTGATGGTTCAATACTCAATCCAGCATATTCAATAATCAGATCTCATACCTCAAGCATCAATTCTCAACACTCGATCCTCAACACTCAGTCCTCTCTCTTCAATCCTACATCCTCAACCCTCAATCCTCAAGCGCCAATCCTCAATCCTCAATCCTCAATCCTCAGTCCTCAATCTGCAATCTTCAATCCTCAATACTAAATCTTCAATCCTCAATCCTCAATCCTCAATCCTCAATCCTCAGTCTTCAATCCTCAATACTCAATCTTCAATCCTCAATCCTCAAACCTCAATCCTCAACCGTCAGTCCTCATTCTCCATCCTCAATTCTCAATCCTCAATCCTCAACCTTCAATCCGCAATACTCGATTATCAATCCTCAATCTTCAATCCTCAATACTCAATCTGCAATCCTCAATCCTCAAACCTCAATCCTCAATCATCATTCTTCAATCCTCAATACCCAATCCGCAATCTTCAATCCTCAGTCCACAATCCTCAATTCTCAATCCTCAATCCTCAATCCTCAGTCCTCAATCCTCAATCTTCAATCCTCAATCCTCAATCCTCAATACTCAATCTTCAATCTTCAATCCTCAATACTCAATCGTCAATCTTCAATACTCAATCCACAATCCTCAATTTCTAATCCTCAATCCTCAATCCTCAGACCTCAAACATCAATATTCAACCCTCAGTCCTCGTCCTCAATCTACAACCCTCAATGCTCAGTCCTCAATATTCAATCATCAATTTTCAATCTTCAATCCTCAATCCTCAATCCTCAATCCTCAGTCCTCAATCCTCAATCCTCAATCCTCAATCCTCAATCCTCATTCTTCAATCCTCAATACCCAATCCTCAATCTTCAACCCTCAGTCCTCAATTATCAATTCTCAATCCTCAGCCCTCAATCCTCAGGCCTCAAACATCAATATTCAACCCTCAGTCCTCGTCCTCAAACCACAACCCTCAATCGTCAAACCTCAATCCCCAATCCTCAATCTTCAATCCTCAATCCTCAATCCTCAATTCTCAGTCCTCAATCCTTAATCCTCAGACCTCAAACATCAATCTTCAACCCCCAGCCCTCGTCCTCAATTCACAACCCTCAATCCTCAGTTCTCAATATTCAATCATCAATATTCAATCTTCAATCCTCAATCCTCAATCCTCAATCCTCAATCCTCAATCCTCAATCCTCAATCCACAACCCTCAATCCTCAGTCCTCAATATTCAATCATCAATAATCAATCTTCAATCCTCAATCCCCAATCCTCAAACCTCAATCCTCAATCCTCAATCCTCATTCTTCAATCGTCACTACCCAATCCTCAATCTTCAATCCTCAATCCTCAATCCTCAATTCTCAATCCTCAATCCTCAGTCCTCAGTCCACAAACCTCAATCCTCAACCCTCAGCCCTCATTCTCAATCCTCAATCCTCAATCCTCGAAATTCAATCCCCAATACTCAATCTTCAACCCTCAATCCTCAATCTTCAATCCTCAATACTCAATATTCAATCCTCAATCCTCAATCCCCAATCCTCAATCCTCAATCTTCAATCATCAATACTCAATCTTCAATCCTCAATCCTCAATCCTCAATCCTCAATCCTCATTCTTCAATCCTCAATACCCAATCCTCAGCCCTCAGTCCTCAAACCTCAATGCTCAATCCTCAATCCCCAATCCTCATTCTTCAATCCTCAATACCCAATCCTCAATCCTCAATCCTCATTCTTCAATCCTCAATCCTCGTTCCTCAAACCTCAATCCTCAGCCCTCAGTCCTCATCCTCAATTCTCAATTCTCAATCCTCAATCCTCAATCCTCAAACTTCAATCCTCAATGGCCAGTCCTCAATCTTCAATCCTCAATGCTCAATCCTCAATCCTCAAGCCTCAGTCCTCAATCCTCAATCCTCAATCCACAAACCTCAACCCTCAACCGTCAGTCCTCTTCCTCAATCCTCAACCCTCAATCCTCAATCTTTAATTATCAATAATCAATCTTCAATCCTCAATCATCAATCCTCAATCCTCAATCCACAATCCTCAATATTCAACACTCAACCCTCAACCATCAATCCTCAATACTCAACCATCAATCCTCAATTCTCAATACTCAATAGAACATCCTGAATTCTCATGGCTCAATACGCAATTCACAATATTCAATAATCAAATCTCAAACCTCAAGCATCAATTCTCAACACTCAATCCTCAACACTCAGTCCTCTCACTTCAATCCTACATCCTCAACCCTCAATCCTCAAGCGTCAGTCCTCAATACTCAATCCTCAATCCTCAATCCTCAATCTTCAATCTTCAATCCTCAATCCTCAATTTTCAATCCCCAATCCTCAATCCTCAATCCTCAATACTCAATCCTCAATCATTAATCCTCAATCTTCAATACTCAATCCTCAATCCTCAAACCTCAATCCTCAATCCACAACCCTCAATCCTCAGTCCTCAATATTCAATCATCAATATTCAATCTTCAATCCTCAATCCCCAATCCTCAATCCTCAATCCTCAATCCTCAATCCTCATTCTTCAATCCTCAATACCCAATCCTCAATCTTCAATCCTCAATCCTCAATCCTCAATTCTCAATCCTCAATCCTCAGTCATCAGTCCTCAAACCTCAATCCTCAACCCTCAGCCCTCATCCTCAAACCTCAATCCTCAATCCTCAGTCATCATTCCTCAATCTTCAATACTCAATCCACAATCGTCAATCCTCAATCCTCAATATTAAACACTCAACCCTCAACCATCAATCCTCACTGCTCAACCATCAATCCTCAATTCTCAATACTCAATAGAACATCCTGTATTCTGATGGTTCAATACTCAATCCAGCATATTCAATAATCAGATCTCAAACCTCAAGCATCAATTCTCAACACTCGATCCTCAACACTCAGTCCTCTCTCTTCAATCCTACATCCTCAACCCTCAATCCTCAAGCGCCAATCCTCAATACTCAATCCTCAATCCTCAATCCTCAATCATCAATCTTCAATCCTCAATACTCAATCCTCAATCTTCAATACTCAATACTCAATCCTCAATCCTCAATCCTCAATCATCAATCATCAATCCTCAATCTTCAATACTCAACCCTCAATCCCCAATGCTCAATACTCAACCATCAATCCTCAATTCTCAATACTCAATAGAATATCCTGAATCCTCAGGATTCAAAACTCAAACCTCAAACCTCAACCCTCAGCCCTCATACTCCATCTTCAATCCTCTATCCTCAATCCTCAATCTTCAATCCTCAATACTCAATCTTCAATCCTCAGTCCTCAATCCTCAATACTCAATCTTCAATCCTCATTCCTCAATCCTCAATCTTCAATTCTCAATACTCAATCTGCAATCCTCAATCCTCAAACCTCAATCCTCAATCATCATTCTTCAATCCACTATACCCAATCTTCAATCTTCAATCCTCAATCCACAATCCTCAATTCTCAATCTTCAATCCTCAATCCTCGGACCTCAAACATCAATATTGAACCCTCAATCCACATCCCTCAATCCTCAGTCCTCAATATTCAATCATCAATTTTCAATCTTCAATCCTCAATCCTCAATCCTCAATCCTCAGTCCTCAATCCTCAATCTTCAATCATCAATCCTCAATCCTCAATACTCAATCTTCAATCTTCAATCCACAATACTCAATCTTCAATCCTCAATCCTCAATCCTCAATCCTCAATCCTCAATCTTCAATCCTCAATACTCAATCTTCAATCATCAATCCTCAATCCTCAATCGGCAATCCTCATTCTTCAATCCTCAATACCCAATCCTCAATCTTCAATCCTCAACCCTCAAGCCTCAATCCTCAATCCTCAATCCTCATTCTTCAATCGTCAATACCCAATCCTCAATCATCAGTCCTCAATCCTCAATCCTCAATTCTCAATCCTCAATCCTCAGTCCTCAGTCCTCAAACCTCAATACTCAACCCTCAGCCCTCATCCACCATCCTCAATCCTCAATCCTCAATCCTCAATCTTCACTCCTCAATACTCAATCTTCAATCCTCGATCCTCAATCCTCAAACCTCAATCCTCAATCCTCAGGCATCAATACTCAATCTTCAATACTCAATCCTCAATCCTCAATCCTCAATCCTCAACCCTCAATCCTCATACCTCAAACCTCAATCCTCAACCCTCAGTCCTCATACTCAATTCTCAATTCTCAATCCTCAATCCTCAATCATCAATCTTCAATCCTCAATAATCAATCTCCAATCCTAGATACTCAATCCCCAATCTTCGATACTTAATCCTCAATCTTCAATCCTCAATCCCCAGTCCTCAATCTTCAATCCTCAATGCTCAATCCTCAATCCTCAATCCTCAGTCCTCAATCCTCAATCCTCAATACTCAAACCTCAATCCTCAACCGTCAGTCCTCATTCTCCATCCTCAATTCTCAATCCTCAATCCTCAATCTTCAATCCCCAATACTCAATCTTCAATCCTCAATCTTCAATCCTCAATACTCAATCTGCAATCCTCAATCCTCAAACCTCAATCATCAATCATCATTCTTCAATCCTCAATACCCAATCCTCAATCTTCAATGCTCAATCCACAATCCTGAATTCTCAATCCTCAATCCTCAATCCTCAGACCTCAAACATCAGTATTCAACCCTCAGTTCTCGTCCTCAATCCACAACCCTCAATCCTCAGTCCTCAATATTCAATCATTCAATTTTCAATCTTCGATCCTCAATCCTCAATCCTCAATCCTCAGTCCTCAATCCTCAATCTTCAATCCTCAATCCTCAAACCTCAATCCTCAATCATCATTCTTCAATCCTCAATACCCAATCCGCGATCTTCAATCCTCAGTCCACAATCCTCAATTCTCAATCCTCAATCCTCAATCCTCAGACCTCAAACATCAATATTCAACACTCAGTTCTCGTCCTCAATGCACAACACTCAATTCTCAGTCCTCAATATTCAATCATTCAATTTTCAATCTTCGATCCTCAATCCTCAATCCTCAATCCTCAGTCCTCAATCCTCAATCTTCAATCCTCAATCCTCAATCCTCAATACTCAATCTTCAATCTTCAATCCTCAATACTCAATCCTCAATCTTCAATACTCAATCCACAATCCTCAATTTCTAATCCTCAATCCTCAATCCTCAGACCTCAAACATCAATATTCAACCCTCAGTCCTCGTCCTCAATCTACAACCCTCAATGCTCAGTCCTCAATATTCAATCATCAATTTTCAATCTTCAATCCTCAATCCTCAATCCTCAATCCTCAGTCCTCAATCCTCAATCTTCAATCCTCAACACTCAATCCTCAATACTCAATCTTCAATCTTCAATCCTCAATACTCAATGTTCAATCCTCAATCCTCAATCCTCAATCCTCAATCCTCAGTCTTCAATCCTCAATACTCAATCTTCAATCATCAATCCTCAATCCTCAATCGTCAATCCTCATTCTTCAATCTTCAATACCCAATTCTCAATCTTCAATCCTCAGTCCTCATTCCTCAATCCTCAATCCTCAATCCTCATTCTTCAATCCTCAATACCCAATCCTCAATCTTCAACCCTCAGTCCTCAATCATCAATTCTCAATCCTCAACCCTCAATCCTCAGGCCTCAAACATCAATATTCAACCCTCAGTCCTCGTCCTCAAACCACAACCCTCAATCGTCAAACCTCAATCCCCAATCCTCAATCTTCAATGCTCAATCCTCAATCCTTAATCCTCAATCCTCAATCCTCAATCCTCAATCCTCAATCTTCAATCCTCAATCGTCAATCTTCAGTCCTCAATAGTCAATCTTCAATTCTCAATCTTCAATCCTCAATCCTCAATCCTCAATCCTCAGTACTCAATCCTCAATCCTCAATCTTCAATCCTCAATACTCAATCTTCAATCCTCAATCCTCAATCCTCAATCCTCGATCCTCAATCTTCAATCCTCAATCCTCAACCCTCAACCTTAAATCCTCAATACTCAATCTGCTATCCTCAATCCTCAAACCTCAATCCTCAATCCTCATTCATCAATGCTCAATACCCAATCCTCAATCTTCAATCATCAATCCTCAATCCTCAATCCTCAATCCTCAATCCTCAATCCTCAATCCTCAATCCTGAGTCCTCAATGTTCAATCCTCAATACTCAATCTGCAATGCTCAATCCTCAATCCTCAATCCTCAATCCTCATTCTTCAATCCTCAATACCCAATCCTCAATCTTCAATCCTCAATCCTCAATCCTCAATCCTCGATCCTCAATCTTCAATCCTCAATCCTCAATCCTCAACCTTAAATCCTCAATACTCAATCTGCTATCCTCAATCCTCAAACCTCATTCATCAATGCTCAATACCCAATCCTCAATCTTCAATCCTCAATCCTCAATCCTCAATTCTCAATCCTCAATCCTTAATTCTCAGACCTCAAACATCAATATTCAACCCTCAGCCCTCGTCCTCAATCCACAACCCTCAATCCTCAATCCTCAATCCTCAATCCACAACCCTCAATCCTCAGTCCTCAATATTCAATCATCAATAATCAATCTTCAATCCTCAATCCCCAATCCTCAAACCTCAATCCTCAATCCTCAATCCTCATTCTTCAATCGTCAATACCCAATCCTCAATCTTCAATCCTCAATCCTCAATCCTCAATTCTCAATTCTCAATCCTCAATCCTCAATCCTCAAAATTCAATCCTCAATGGCCAGTCCTCAATCTTCAATCCTCAATGCTCAATCCTCAATCCTCAAGCCTCAGTCCTCAATCCTCAATCCTCAATCCTCAACCGTCAGTCCTCATTCTCCATCCTCAATTCTCAATCCTCAATTCTCAACCTTCAATCCCCAATACTCAATTTTCAATCCTCAATCTTCAATCCTCAATACTCAATCTGCAATCCTCAATCCTCAAACCTCAATCCTCAATCATCATTCTTCAATCCTCAATACCCAATCCTCAATCTTCAATCCTCAATCCACAATCCTCAATTCTCAATCCTCAATCCTCAATCCTCAGACCTCAAACATCAATATTCAACCCTCAGTTCTCGTCCTCAATCCACAACCCTCAATTCTCAGTCCTCAATATTCAATCATTCAATATTCAATCTGCGATCCTCAATCCTCAATCCTCAATCCTCAGTCCTCAATCCTCAATCTTCAATCCTCAATCCTCAATCCTCAATACTCAATCTTCAATCTTCGATCCTCAATTCTCAATCCTCAATCTTCAATACTCAATCCACAATCCTCAATTTCTAATCCTCAATCCTCAATCCTCAGACCTCAAACATCAATATTCAACCCTCAGTCCTCGTCCTCAATCTACAACCCTCAATGCTCAGTCCTCAATATTCAATCATCAATTTTCAATCTTCAATCCTCAATCCTCAATCCTCAATCCTCAGTCCTCAATCCTCAATCTTCAATCCTCAACCCTCAATCCTCAATACTCAATCTTCAATCTTCAATCCTCAATACTCAATGTTCAATCCTCAATCCTCAATCCTCAATCCTCAATCCTCAGTCTTCAATCCTCAATACTCAATCTTCAATCATCAATCCTCAATCCTCAATCGTCAATCCTCATTCTTCAATCTTCAATACCCAATCCTCAATCTTCAATCCTCAATCCTCAATCCTCAATCCTCAATCCTCAATCCTCATTCTTCAATCCTCAATACTCAATCCTCAATCTTCAACCCTCAGTCCTCAATCATCAATTCTCAATCCTCAACCCTCAATCCTCAGGCCTCAAACATCAATATTCAACCCTCAGTCCTCGTCCTCAAACCACAACCCTCAATCGTCAAACCTCAATCCCCAATCCTCAATCTTCAATGCTCAATCCTCAATCCTTAATCCTCAATCCTCAATCCTCAATCCTCAATCTTCAATCCTCAATCGTCAATCTTCAGTCCTCAATACTCAATCTTCAATTCTCAATCTTCAATCCTCAATCCTCAATCCTCAATCCTCGTTCCTCAAACCTCAATCCTCAACCATCAGTCCTCATCCTCAATTCTCAATTCTCAATCCTCAATCCTCTATATTCAATACTCAATACTCAATCTTCAATCCTCAATCCTCAATCCTCAATACTCAATCTTCAATCTTCAATCCTCGATACTCAATCCTCAATCTTCAATACTCAATCCACAATCCTCAATTTCTAATCCTCAATCCTCAATCCTCAGACCTCAAACATCAATATTCAACCCTCAGTCCTCGTCCTCAATCTACAACCCTCAATGCTCAGTCCTCAATATTCAATCATCAATTTTCAATCTTCAATCCTCAATCCTCAATCCTCAATCCTCAGTCCTCAATCCTCAATCTTCAATCCTCAACCCTCAATCCTCAATACTCAATCTTCAATCTTCAATCCTCAATACTCAATGTTCAATCCTCAATCCTCAATCCTCAATCCTCAATCCTCAGTCTTCAATCCTCAATACTCAATCTTCAATCATCAATCCTCAATCCTCAATCGTCAATCCTCATTCTTCAATCTTCAATACCCAATCCTCAATCTTCAATCCTCAATCCTCAATCCTCAATCCTCAATCCTCAATCCTCATTCTTCAATCCTCAATACTCAATCCTCAATCTTCAACCCTCAGTCCTCAATCATCAATTCTCAATCCTCAACCCTCAATCCTCAGGCCTCAAACATCAATATTCAACCCTCAGTCCTCGTCCTCAAACCACAACCCTCAATCGTCAAACCTCAATCCCCAATCCTCAATCTTCAATGCTCAATCCTCAATCCTTAATCCTCAATCCTCAATCCTCAATCCTCAATCTTCAATCCTCAATCGTCAATCTTCAGTCCTCAATACTCAATCTTCAATTCTCAATCTTCAATCCTCAATCCTCAATCCTCAATCCTCGTTCCTCAAACCTCAAACCTCAACCATCAGTCCTCATCCTCAATTCTCAATTCTCAATCCTCAATCCTCTATATTCAATACTCAATACTCAATCTTCAATCCTCAATCCTCAATCCTCTATCCTCAATCCTCATTCTTCAATCCTCAATACCCAATCCCAACCTTCAATCCTCAATCCTCAATTCGCAATCCTCAACCCTGAATCCTCAGACCTCAAGTATCAATACTCAACCCTCAGTCCTCGTCCTCAATACACAACCCTCAATCATCAATCCTGAATCTTCATTCATCAATATTCAACCTTCAATCCTCTATCCTCAATCCTCAATGTTCAATCCTCAATACCCAATCCTCAACCTTCAATCCTCAATCCTCAAGCGTCAATCCTCAATCCTGAATCCTCAAACATCAATTCTCAGTCCTCAAACCTCAATCCCTAATCCTCAATCCTGAGTCCTCAATCTTCAGCCCACAGTCCTCATAAATCAATTGTCAATCCTCAATCCTCAATAGAATATCCTCAATTCACAGTTTTCGATACTCAATCCCCATTCTTCACTCTTCAAATCTCAATCCACAAATATCAGTTCTCACCTCTCAACCATCAACACTCAGTCCTCAATCTTCAATCCTCAATCCTCAATCCTCAATCTTCAATCCTCAATAATGTATCTTCAATCCTCAATCCTCAATCCTCAATCCTCAATACTGAATATTCAATCCTCAGTCCCCAATCCTCAATCTTCAAACCTCAGTCCTCAATCCTCAATCCTCAATCCTCAATACTCAGTCCTCAGTCCTCAAACCTCAATGCTCAGTCCTCAATCCTCTATCATCAATCCTCAATCTTCATTACTCAATACTCAATCCTCAATCCTCAATCCTCAATCCTCAATCATCAATCATCAATCTTCAATACTCAATCCTCAATCCCCAATGCTCAATACTCAACCATCAATCCTCAATTCTCAATACTCAATAGAATATCCTGAATTGTCAGGATTCAATACTCAAACCTTAAACCTCAACCCTCAGCCCTCATACTCCATCTTCAATCCTGTATCCTCAATCCTCAATCTTCAATCCTCAATACTCAATCTTCAATCCTCAATCATCAATCCTCAATACTCAATCATCAATCCTCAATCTTCAATACTCAATCCTCAATCCTCAATCCTCAATCCTCAATACTCAACCATCAATCCTAAATTCTCAATGCTCAATAGAATATCCTGAATTCTCAGGATTCAATACTCAAACTTCAATCCTCAACCCTCAGACCTCATTCTCAATCCTCAATCCTCAATCCTCGAAATTCAATCCCCAATACTCAATCTTCAATCCTCAATCCTCAATCTTCAATACTCAATACTCAATCTTCAATCCTCAATCCTCAATACTCAATCCTCAATCCTCAATCTTCAATCCTCAATGCTCAATCTTCAATCCTCAATCCTCAATCCTCAATAGTCAATCCTCATTCTTCAGTCTTCAATACCCAATCCTCAATCTTCAATCCTCAATCCTCAATCCTCAATCCTCAATCCTCAATCCTCATTCTTCAATCCTCAATACCCAATCCTCAACCATCAGTCCTCAATCCTCAATCCTCAATTCTCAATCTTCAATCCTGAATCGCCAGTCCTCAATCTTCAATCCTCAATGCTCAATCCTCAATCCTCAATCCTCATTCATCAATGCTCAATACCCAATCCTCAATCTTCAATCCTCAATCCTCAATCCTCAATTCTCAATCCTCAATCCTCAATCCTCAGGCCTCAAACATCAATATTCAACCCTCAGTCCTCGTCCTCAAACCACAACCCTCAATCGTCAAACCTCAATCCCCAATCCTCAATCTTCAATGCTCAATCCTCAATCCTCAATCCTCAATCCTCAATTCTCAATCCTCAATCTTCAATCCTCAATCCTCGATCCTCAATTCTCAATCCTCAATCCTTAATCCTCAGACCTCAAACATCAATATTCAACCCTCAGCCCTCGTCCTCAATCCACAACCCTCAATCCTCAGTCCTCAATATTCAATCATCAATATTCAATTTTCAATCCTCAATCCTCAATCCTCAATCCTCAATCCTCAATCCTCAATCCTCAATCCCAAACCCTCAATCCTCAGTCCTCAATATTCAATCATCAATAATCAATCTTCAATCCTCGATCCCCAATCCTCAAACCTCAATCCTCAATGCTCAATCCTCATTCTTCAATCCTCAATACCCAATCCTCAATCTTCAATCCTCAATCCTCAATCCTCAATTCTCAATCCTCAATCCTCAGTCCTCAGTCCTCAAACCTCAATCCTCAACCCTCAGCCCTCATCCTCAAACTTCAATCCTCAATCCTCAATCCTCAGCCCTCAGTCCTCAAACCTCAATGCTCAATCCTCAATCCCCAATCCTCAATCCTCAATCCTCAATCATCTATCCTCAATCTTCAATACTCAATCCACAATCCTCAATCCTCAATCCTCAATATTCAACTCTCAACCCTCAACCATCAACCCTCAATGCTCAACCATCAATCCTCAATTCTCAATGCTCAACAGAACATTCTGAATTCTGATGGTTCAATACTCAATCCAGCATATTCAATAGTCAGATCTCAAACCTCAAGCATCAATTCTCAACACTCAATCCTCAACACTCAGTCCTCTCTCTTCAATCCTACATCCTCAACCCTCAATCCTCAAGCGTCAATCCTCAATACTCAATCCTCAATCCTCAATCCTCAATCATCAATCTTCAATCCTCAATACTCAATCTTCAATCCTCAATGCTCAATCCTCAATCCTCAATCCTCAATCCTCAATCATCAATCCTCAATCTTCAATACTCAACCCTCAATCCTCAATCCTCAATCCTCAATACTCAACCATCAATCCTAAATTCTCAATGCTCAATAGAATACCCTGAAATCTCAGGATTCTATACTCAAACTTCAATCCTCAACCCTCAGACCTCATTCTCAATCCTCAATCCCCAATACTCAATCTTCAATCCTCAATCCTCAATCTTCAATACTCAATACTCAATCTTCAATCCTCAATCCTCAATCCTCAATCCTCAATCCTCAATCTTCAATCCTCAATACTCAATCTTCAATCCTCAATCCTCAATCCTCAATCGTCAATCCTCATTCTTCAGTCTTCAATACCCAATCCTCAATCTTCAATCCTCAATCCTCAATCCTCAATCCTCAATCCTCAATCCTCAATCCTCAATCCACAACCCTCAATCCTCAGTCCTCAATATTCAATCATCAATAATCAACCTTCAATCCTCGATCCCCAATCCTCAAACCTCAATCCTCAATCCTCAATCCTCATTCTTCAATCCTCAATACCCAATCCTCAATCTTCAATCCTCAATCCTCAATCCTCAATTCTCAATCCTCAATCCTCAGTCCTCAGTCCTCAAACCTCAATCCTCAACCCTCAGCCCTCATCCTCAAACCTCAATCCTCAATCCTCAATCCTCAGCCCTCAGTCCTCAAACCTCAATGCTCAATCCTCAATCCCCAATCCTCAATCCTCAATCCTCAATCATCAATCCTCAATCTTCAATACTCAATCCACAATCCTCAATCCTCAATCCTCAATCCTCAATATTCAACACTCAACCCTCAACCATCAATCCTCAATGCTCAACCATCAATCCTCAATTCACAATACTCAATAGAATATCCTGAATTCTGATGGTTCAATACTCAATCCAGCATATTCAATAATCAGATCTCAAACCTCAAGCATCAATTCTCAACACTCAATCCTCAATACCCAATCCTCAATCTTCAATCCTCAATCCACAATCCTCAATCCTCAGTCCTCAATCCTCAATCTTCAATCCTCAATCCTCAATCCTCAATACTGAATCTTCAATCTTCGATCCTCAATACTCAATCCTCAATCTTCAATACTCAATCCACAATCCTCAATTTCTAATCCTCAATCCTCAATCCTCAGACCTCAAACATCAATGTTCAACCCTCAGTCCTCGTCCTCAATCTACAACCCTCAATGCTCAGTCCTCAATATTCAATCATCAATTTTCAATCTTCAATCCTCAATCCTCAATCCTCAATCCTCAGTCCTCAATCCTCAATCTTCAATCCTCAACCCTCAATCCTCAATACTCAATCTTCAATCTTCAATCCTCAATACTCAATGTTCAATCCACAATCCTCAATCCTCAATCCTCAATCCTCAGTCTTCAATCCTCAATACTCAATCTTCAATCATCAATCCTCAATCCTCAATCGTCAATCCTCATTCTTCAATCTTCAATACCCAATCCTCAATCTTCAATCCTCAATCCTCAATCCTCAATCCTCAATCCTCAATCCTCATTCTTCAATCCTCAATACTCAATCCTCAATCTTCAACCCTCAGTCCTCAATCATCAATTCTCAATCCTCAACCCTCAATCCTCAGGCCTCAAACATCAATATTCAACCCTCAGTCCTCGTCCTCAAACCACAACCCTCAATCGTCAAACCTCAATCCCCAATCCTCAATCTTCAATGCTCAATCCTCAATCCTTAATCCTCAATCCTCAATCCTCAATCCTCAATCTTCAATCCTCAATCGTCAATCTTCAGTCCTCAATACTCAATCTTCAATTCTCAATCTTCAATCCTCAATCCTCAATCCTCAATCCTCGTTCCTCAAACCTCAATCCTCAACCATCAGTCCTCATCCTCAATTCTCAATTCTCAATCCTCAATCCTCTATATTCAATACTCAATACTCAATCTTCAATCCTCAATCCTCAATCCTCAATACTCAATCTTCAATCTTCAATCCTCGATACTCAATCCTCAATCTTCAATACTCAATCCACAATCCTCAATTTCTAATCCTCAATCCTCAATCCTCAGACCTCAAACATCAATATTCAACCCTCAGTCCTCGTCCTCAATCTACAACCCTCAATGCTCAGTCCTCAATATTCAATCATCAATTTTCAATCTTCAATCCTCAATCCTCAATCCTCAATCCTCAGTCCTCAATCCTCAATCTTCAATCCTCAACCCTCAATCCTCAATACTCAATCTTCAATCTTCAATCCTCAATACTCAATGTTCAATCCTCAATCCTCAATCCTCAATCCTCAATCCTCAGTCTTCAATCCTCAATACTCAATCTTCAATCATCAATCCTCAATCCTCAATCCTCAATACTCAATCATCAATCCTCAATCTTCAATACTCAATCCTCAATCCTCAATCCTCAATCCTCAATACTCAACCATCAATCCTAAATTCTCAATGCTCAATAGAATATCCTGAATTCTCAGGATTCAATACTCAAACTTCAATCCTCAACCCTCAGACCTCATTCTCAATCCTCAATCCTCAATCCTCGAAATTCAATCCCCAATACTCAATCTTCAATCCTCAATCCTCAATCTTCAATACTCAATACTCAATCTTCAATCCTCAATCCTCAATACTCAATCCTCAATCCTCAATCTTCAATCCTCAATGCTCAATCTTCAATCCTCAATCCTCAATCCTCAATAGTCAATCCTCATTCTTCAGTCTTCAATACCCAATCCTCAATCTTCAATCCTCAATCCTCAATCCTCAATCCTCAATCCTCAATCCTCATTCTTCAATCCTCAATACCCAATCCTCAACCATCAGTCCTCAATCCTCAATCCTCAATTCTCAATCTTCAATCCTGAATCGCCAGTCCTCAATCTTCAATCCTCAATGCTCAATCCTCAATCCTCAATCCTCATTCATCAATGCTCAATACCCAATCCTCAATCTTCAATCCTCAATCCTCAATCCTCAATTCTCAATCCTCAATCCTCAATCCTCAGGCCTCAAACATCAATATTCAACCCTCAGTCCTCGTCCTCAAACCACAACCCTCAATCGTCAAACCTCAATCCCCAATCCTCAATCTTCAATGCTCAATCCTCAATCCTCAATCCTCAATCCTCAATCCTCAATCCTCAATCTTCAATCCTCAATCCTCGATCCTCAATTCTCAATCCTCAATCCTTAATCCTCAGACCTCAAACATCAATATTCAACCCTCAGCCCTCGTCCTCAATCCACAACCCTCAATCCTCAGTCCTCAATATTCAATCATCAATATTCAATTTTCAATCCTCAATCCTCAATCCTCAATCCTCAATCCTCAATCCTCAATCCTCAATCCCAAACCCTCAATCCTCAGTCCTCAATATTCAATCATCAATAATCAATCTTCAATCCTCGATCCCCAATCCTCAAACCTCAATCCTCAATGCTCAATCCTCATTCTTCAATCCTCAATACCCAATCCTCAATCTTCAATCCTCAATCCTCAATCCTCAATTCTCAATCCTCAATCCTCAGTCCTCAGTCCTCAAACCTCAATCCTCAACCCTCAGCCCTCATCCTCAAACTTCAATCCTCAATCCTCAATCCTCAGCCCTCAGTCCTCAAACCTCAATGCTCAATCCTCAATCCCCAATCCTCAATCCTCAATCCTCAATCATCAATCCTCAATCTTCAATACTCAATCCACAATCCTCAATCCTCAATCCTCAATATTCAACTCTCAACCCTCAACCATCAACCCTCAATGCTCAACCATCAATCCTCAATTCTCAATACTCAACAGAACATTCTGAATTCTGATGGTTCAATACTCAATCCAGCATATTCAATAGTCAGATCTCAAACCTCAAGCATCAATTCTCAACACTCAATCCTCAACACTCAGTCCTCTCTCTTCAATCCTACATCCTCAACCCTCAATCCTCAAGCGTCAATCCTCAATACTCAATCCTCAATCCTCAATCCTCAATCATCAATCTTCAATCCTCAATACTCAATCTTCAATCCTCAATGCTCAATCCTCAATCCTCAATCCTCAATCCTCAATCCTCAATCATCAATCCTCAATCTTCAATACTCAACCCTCAATCCTCAATCCTCAATCCTCAATACTCAACCATCAATCCTAAATTCTCAATGCTCAATAGAATACCCTGAAATCTCAGGATTCTATACTCAAACTTCAATCCTCAACCCTCAGACCTCATTCTCAATCCTCAATCCCCAATCCTCGAAATTCAATCCCCAATACTCAATCTTCAATCCTCAATCCTCAATCTTCAATCCTCAATCCTCAATCCTCAATCGTCAATCCTCATTCTTCAGTCTTCAATACCCAATCCTCAATCTTCAATCCTCAATCCTCAATCCTCAATCCTCAATCCTCAATCCTCAATCCTCAATCCACAACCCTCAATCCTCAGTCCTCAATATTCAATCATCAATAATCAACCTTCAATCCTCGATCCCCAATCCTCAAACCTCAATCCTCAATCCTCAATCCTCATTCTTCAATCCTCAATACCCAATCCTCCATCTTCAATCCTCAATCCTCAATCCTCAATTCTCAATCCTCAATCCTCAGTCCTCAGTCCTCAAACCTCAATCCTCAACCCTCAGCCCTCATCCTCAAACCTCAATCCTCAATCCTCAATCCTCAGCCCTCAGTCCTCAAACCTCAATGCTCAATCCTCAATCCCCAATCCTCAATCCTCAATCCTCAATCATCAATCCTCAATCTTCAATACTCAATCCACAATCCTCAATCCTCAATCCTCAATCCTCAATATTCAACACTCAACCCTCAACCATCAATCCTCAATGCTCAACCATCAATCCTCAATTCACAATACTCAATAGAATATCCTGAATTCTGATGGTTCAATACTCAATCCAGCATATTCAATAATCAGATCTCAAACCTCAAGCATCAATTCTCAACACTCAATCCTCAACACTCAGTCCTCTCTCTTCAATCCTACATCCTCAACCCTCAATCCTCAAGCGTCAATCCTCAATACTCAATCCTCAATCCTCAATCCTCAATCTTCAATCTTCAATCCTCAATACTCAATCTTCAATCCTCAATGCTCAATCCTCAATCCTCAATACTCAATCCTCAATCATTAATCCTCAATCTTCAATACTCAATCCTCAATCCTCAATCCTGAATCCTCAGTCTTCAATCCTTAATACTCAATCTGCAATCCTCAATCCTCAATCCTCAATCCTCAATCCTCATTCTTCAATCCTCAATATCCAATCCTCAATCTTCAATCATCAATCCTGAATCATCAATTCTCAATCCTCAATCCTCAATCCTCAATCCTCAGACCTCAAACATCAATATTCAACCTTCAGTCCTCGTCCTCAATCCACAAACCTCAATACTCAATCCTCTATCTTCAATCATCAATATTCAATCTTCAATCCTCAATCCTCAATCCTCAATCCTCAATCCTTAATCCTCAACCTTCAACCCTCAATCCTCAATCCTGTATCCTCAATCCTCAATCTTCAATCCTCAATACTCAATCTTCAATCCTCAATCCTCAATTCTCAATACTCAATAATCAATCCCCAATCGCCAATCCTCAATCCTCAATCTTCAATCCTCAACACTCAATCTTCAATCCCCAATGCTCAATTCTCAATCCTCAATCCTCAATATTCAATACTCAATACTCAATCTTCAATCCTCAATCCTCAATCCTCTATCCTCAATCCTCATTCTTCAATCCTCAATACCCAATCCCAATCTTCAATCCTCAATCCTCAATTCGCAATCCTCAACCCTGAATCCTCAGACCTCAAGTATCAATACTCAACCCTCAGTCCTCGTCCTCAATACACAACCCTCAATCATCAATCCTGAATCTTCATTCATCAATATTCAACCTTCAATCCTCTATCCTCAATCCTCAATGCTCAATCCTCAGTACCCAATCCTCAACCTTCAATCCTCAATCCTCAAGCGTCAATCCTCAATCCTGAATCCTCAAACCTCAATTCTCAGTCCTCAAACCTCAATCCCTAATCTTCAGCCCACAGTCCTCATAAGTCTATTGTCAATCCTCAATCCTCAATAGAATATCCTCAATTCACAGTTTTCGATACTCAATCCCCATTCTTCACTCTTCAAATCTCAATCCACAAATATCAGTTCTTATCTCTCAACCATCAACACTCAGTCCTCAATCTTCAATCCTCAATCCTCAATCCTCAATCTTCAATCCTCAATAATGAATCTTCAATCCTCAATCCTCAATCCTCAATCCTCA
This sequence comes from Calliopsis andreniformis, assembly GCF_051401765.1. Taxonomy (NCBI): domain Eukaryota; kingdom Metazoa; phylum Arthropoda; class Insecta; order Hymenoptera; family Andrenidae; genus Calliopsis; species Calliopsis andreniformis. The sequence continues at coordinate 29,424 of NW_027480822.1, forward strand.
ATCCTGAATATTCAATCCTCAGTCCCCAATCCTCAATCTTCAATCCTCAGTCCTCAATCCTCAACCCTCAATCCTCAATACTCAGTCCTCAGTCCTCAAACATCAATGATCAGTCCTCAATCCTCTATCATCAATCCTCAATCTTCATTACTCAATACTCAATCCTCAATCCTCAATCCTCAATCCTCAATCATCAATCATCAATCTTCAATACTCAATCTTCAATCCTCAATCCTCAATCCTGAATCCTCAATCCTCTTTCTTCAATCCTGAATACTCAATCTTCAATCCTCAATCCTCAATCCTCAATCGTCAATCCTCATTCCTCAGTCTTCAATACCCGATCTTCAATCTTCAATCCTCAATCCTCAATCCTCAATCCTCAATCCTCAATCCTCATTCTTCAATCCTCAATCTTCAATCTTCAATCCTCAATACTCAATCTTCAATCCTCAATGCTCAATCCTCAATCCTCAATACTCAATCCTCAATCATTAATCCTCAATCTTCAATACTCAATCCTCAATCCTCAAACCTCAATTCTCAATACTCAACCATCAATCCTCAATTCTCAATGCTCAATATAGGATCCTGAATTCTCAGGTTTCTATACTCAAACCTCAATTCTCAACCCTCAGCCCTCATCCTCAGTCCTCAATACTCAATCCTCAATCCTTAACATTCAATCCTCTATACTCAATCTTCAATCCTCAATCCGCAATCCTCAATCCTCAATCCTCAATCCTCAGTAATAAATCCTCAATCTTCAATACTCAATCGTCAATCCTCAGTCCTCAATCCTCAATCCTCAATCCTCGTTCCTCAAACCTCAATCCTCAACCCTCAGTCCTCATCCTCAATTCTCAATTCTCAATCCTCAATCCTCAATACTCAATCTTCAATCGCCAATAATAAATTTCCAATCCTAGATCCTCAATCCCCAATCATCAATCCTTAATCCTCAACCTTCAATCCTCAATACTCAATCTTCAATCCTCAGTCCTCAATCCTCAATCCTAAATCCTCAATCCTCAATCCTGAATACTCAGTCTTCAATCCTCAATACTCAATCTGCAATCCTCAATCCTCAATCCTCAATCCTCAATCCTCATTCTTCAATCCTCAATATCCAATCCTCAATCTTCAATCATCAATCCTCAATCATCAATTCTCAATCCTCAATCCTCAATCCTCAATCCTCAGACCTCAAACATCAATATTCAACCTTCAGTCCTCGTCCTCAATCCACAAACCTCAATACTCAATCCTCTATCTTCAATCATCAATATTCAATCTTCAATCCTCAATCCTCAATCCTCAATCCTCAATCCTCAATCCTCAACCTTCAACCCTCAATCCTCAATCCTGTATCCTCAATCCTCAATCTTCAATCCTCAATACTCAATCTTCAATCCTCAATCCTCAATTCTCAATCCTCAGCCCTCAGTCCTCAAACCTCAATGCTCAATCCTCAATCCCCAATCCTCAATCCTCAATCCTCAGTCATCAATCCTCAATCTTCAATACTCAATCCACAATCCTCAATCCTCAATCCTCAATATTCAACACTCAACCATCAACCATCAATCCTCAATGCTCAACCATCAACCCTCAATTCTCAATACTCAATAGAACATCCTGAATTCTGATGGTTCAATACTCAATCCAGCATATTCAATAATCAGATCTCAAACCTCAAGCATCAATTCTCAACACTCAATCCTCAACACTCAGTCCTCTCTCTTCAACCCTACATCCTCAACCCTCAATCCTCAAGCGGCAATCCTCAATACTCAATCCTCAATCCTCAATCCTCAATCATCAATCTTCAATCCTCAATACTCAATCTTCAATCCTCAATGCTCAATCCTCAATCCTCAATCCTCAATCCTCAATCACCAATCCTCAATCTTCAATACTCAATCCTCAATCCTCAATCCTCAATCCTCAATACTCAACCATCAATCCTAAATTCTCAATGCTCAATAGAATATCCTGAATTCTCAGGATTCTATACTCAAACTTCAATCCTCAACCCTCAGCCCTCATTCTCAATCCACAATCCTCAATCCTCGAAATTCAATCCCCAATACTCAATCTTCAATCCTCAATCCTCAATCTTCAATCCTCAATACTGAATCTTCTATCCTCAATCCTCAATCCTGAATCCTCAATCCTCTATCTTCAATCCTCAATACTCAATCTTCAATCCTCAATCCTCAATCCTCAATCCTCGATCCTCAATTCTCAATCCTCAATCCTTAATCCTCAGACCTCAAACATCAATATTCAACCCTCAGCCCTCGTCCTCAATCCACAACCCTCAATCCTCAGTCCTCAATATTCAATCATCAATATTCAATCTTCAATCCTCAATCCTCAATCCTCAATCCTCAATCCTCAATCCTCAATCCTCAATCCATAACCCTCAATCCTCAGTCCTCAATATTCAATCATCAATAATCAATCTTCAATCCTCGATCCCCAATCCTCAAACCTCAATCCTCAATGCTCAATCCTCATTCTTCAATCCTCAATACCCAATCCTCAATCTTCAATCCTCAATCCTCAATCCTCAATTCTCAATCCTCAATCCTCAGTCCTCAGTCCTCAAACCTCAATCCTCAACCCTCAGCCCTCATCCTCAAACATCAATCCTCAATCCTCAATCCTCAGCCCTCAGTCCTCAAACCTCAATGCTCAATCCTCAATCCCCAATCCTCAATCCTCAATCCTCAGTCATCAATCCTCAATCTTCAATACTCAATCCACAATCCTCATTCCTCAATCCTCAATATTCAACACTCAACCCTCAACCATCAATCCTCAATGCTCAACCATCAATCCTCAATTCTCAATACTCAATAGAACATCCTGAATTCTGATGGTTCAATACTCAATCCAGCATATTCAATAATCAGATCTCATACCTCAAGCATCAATTCTCAACACTCGATCCTCAACACTCAGTCCTCTCTCTTCAATCCTACATCCTCAACCCTCAATCCTCAAGCGCCAATCCTCAATCCTCAATCCTCAATCCTCAGTCCTCAATCTGCAATCTTCAATCCTCAATACTAAATCTTCAATCCTCAATCCTCAATCCTCAATCCTCAATCCTCAGTCTTCAATCCTCAATACTCAATCTTCAATCCTCAATCCTCAAACCTCAATCCTCAACCGTCAGTCCTCATTCTCCATCCTCAATTCTCAATCCTCAATCCTCAACCTTCAATCCCCAATACTCAATTATCAATCCTCAATCTTCAATCCTCAATACTCAATCTGCAATCCTCAATCCTCAAACCTCAATCCTCAATCATCATTCTTCAATCCTCAATACCCAATCCGCAATCTTCAATCCTCAGTCCACAATCCTCAATTCTCAATCCTCAATCCTCAATCCTCAGACCTCAAACATCAATATTCAACACTCAGTTCTCGTCCACAATGCACAACACTCAATTCTCAGTCCTCAATATTCAATCATTCAATTTTCAATCTTCGATCCTCAATCCTCAATCCTCAATCCTCAGTCCTCAATCCTCAATCTTCAATCCTCAATCCTCAATCCTCAATACTCAATCTTCAATCTTCAATCCTCAATACTCAATCGTCAATCTTCAATACTCAATCCACAATCCTCAATTTCTAATCCTCAATCCTCAATCCTCAGACCTCAAACATCAATATTCAACCCTCAGTCCTCGTCCTCAATCTACAACCCTCAATGCTCAGTCCTCAATATTCAATCATCAATTTTCAATCTTCAATCCTCAATGCTCAGTCCTCAATATTCAATCATCAATTTTCAATCTTCAATCCTCAATCCTCAATCCTCAATCCTCAGTCCTCAATCCTCAATCCTCAATCCTCAATCCTCAATCCTCATTCTTCAATCCTCAATACCCAATCCTCAATCTTAAACCCTCAGTCCTCAATCATCAATTCTCAATCCTCAGCCCTCAATCCTCAGGCCTCAAACATCAATATTCAACCCTCAGTCCTCGTCCTCAAACCACAACCCTCAATCGTCAAACCTCAATCCCCAATCCTCAATCTTCAATGCTCAATCCTCAATCCTTAATCCTCAATCCTCAATCCTCAATCCTCAATCCTCAATCTTCAATCCTCAATCGTCAATCTTCAGTCCTCAATACTCAATCTTCAATTCTCAATCTTCAATCCTCAATCCTCAATCCTCAATCCTCAGTACTCAATCCTCAATCCTCAATCTTCAATCCTCAATACTCAATCTTCAATCCTCAATCCTCAATCCTCAATCCTCGATCCTCAATCTTCAATCCTCAATCCTCAATCCTCAATCCTCAATCCTCAATCTTCAATCCTCAATACTCAATCTTCAATCATCAATCCTCAATCCTCAATCGGCAATCCTCATTCTTCAATCCTCAATACCCAATCCTCAATCTTCAATCCTCAACCCTCAAGCCTCAATCCTCAATCCTCAATCCTCATTCTTCAATCGTCAATACCCAATCCTCAATCATCAGTCCTCAATCCTCAATCCTCAATTCTCAATCCTCAATCCTCAGTCCTCAGTCCTCAAACCTCAATACTCAACCCTCAGCCCTCATCCACCATCCTCAATCCTCAATCCTCAATCCTCAATCTTCAATCCTCAATACTCAATCTTCAATCCTCGATCCTCAATCCTCAAACCTCAATCCTCAATCCTCAGGCATCAATACTCAATCTTCAATACTCAATCCTCAATCCTCAATCCTCAATCCTCAACCCTCAATCCTCATACCTCAAACCTCAATCCTCAACCCTCAGTCCTCATACTCAATTCTCAATTCTCAATCCTCAATCCTCAATCATCAATCTTCAATCCTCAATAATCAATCTCCAATCCTAGATACTCAATCCCCAATCTTCGATCCTTAATCCTCAATCTTCAATCCTCAATCCCCAGTCCTCAATCTTCAATCCTCAATGCTCAATCCTCAATCCTCAATCCTCAGTCCTCAATCCTCAATCCTCAATACTCAAACCTCAATCCTCAACCGTCAGTCCTCATTCTCCATCCTCAATTCTCAATCCTCAATCCTCAATCTTCAATCCCCAATACTCAATCTTCAATCCTCAATCTTCAATCCTCAATACTCAATCTGCAATCCTCAATCCTCAAACCTCAATCATCAATCATCATTCTTCAATCCTCAATACCCAATGCTCAATCTTCAATGCTCAATCCACAATCCTCAATTCTCAATCCTCAATCCTCAATCCTGAGACCTCAAACATCAGTATTCAACCCTCAGTTCTCGTCCTCAATCCACAACCCTCAATCCTCAGTCCTCAATATTCAATCATTCAATTTTCAATCTTCGATCCTCAATCCTCAATCCTCAATCCTCAGTCCTCAATCCTCAATCTTCAATCCTCAATCCTCAATCCTCAATACTCAATCTTCAATCTTCAATCCTCAATACTCAATCCTCAATCTTCAATCCTCAATCTACAATCCTCAATTCTCAATCCTCAATCCTCAATCCTCAGACCTCAAACATCAATATTCAACCCTCAGTCCTCGTCCTCAATCCACAACGCTCAATCCTCAGTCCTCAATATTCAATCATCAATTTTCAATCTTCAATCCCCAATACTCAATCCTCAATCCTCAGTCCTCAATCCTCAATCCTCAGTCTTCAATCCTCAATACTCAATCTTCAATCCTCAATCCTCAATCCTCAATAGTCAATCCTCATTCATCAATCTTCAATACCCAATCCTCAATCTTCAATCCTCAATCCTCAATCCTCAATCCTCAATCCTCAATCCTCATTCTTCAATCCTCAATACCCAATCCTCAACCATCAGTCCTCAATCCTCAATCCTCAATTCTCAATCTTCAATGCTGAATCGCCAGTCCTCAATCTTCAATCCTCAATGCTCAATCCTCAATCCTCAATCATCAATCCTCAATCCTCAATCCTCAATCCTCAATCCTCAATCCTCAATCCTCAATCCTGAGTCCTCAATGTTCAATCCTCAATACTCAATCTGCAATCCTCAATCCTCAATCCTCAATCCTCAATCCTCATTCTTCAATCCTCAATACCCAATCCTCAATCTTCAACCCTCAGTCCTCAATCATCAATTCTCAATCCTCAATCCTCAATCCTCAGGCCTCAAACATCAATATTCAACCCTCAGTCCTCGTCCTCAAACCACAACCCTCAATCGTCAAACCTCAATCCCCAATCCTCAATCTTCAATGCTCAATCCTCAATCCTCAATCCTCAATCCTCAATCCTCAATCCTCAATCTTCAATCCTCAATCGTCAATCTTCAGTCCTCAGTACTCAATCTTCAATTCTCAATATTCAATCCTCAATCCTCAATCCTCAATCCTCAGTACTCAATCCTCAATCCTCAATCTTCAATCCTCAATACTCAATCTTCAATCCTCAATCCTCAATCCTCAATCCTCGATCCTCAATCTTCAATCCTCAATCCTCAATCCTCAACCTTAAATCCTCAATACTCAATCTGCTATCCTCAATCCTCAAACCTCAATCCTCAATCCTCATTCATCAATGCTCAATACCCAATCCTCAATCTTCAATCCTCAATCCTCAATCCTCAATTCTCAATCCTCAATCCTTAATTATCAGACCTCAAACATCAATATTCAACCCTCAGCCCTCGTCCTCAATCCACAACCCTCAATCCTCAATCCTCAATCCTCAATCCTCAATCCACAACCCTCAATCCTCAGTCCTCAATATTCAATCATCAATAATCAATCTTCAATCCTCAATCCCCAATCCTCAAACCTCAATCCTCAATCCTCAATCCTCATTCTTCAATCGTCAATACCCAATCCTCAATCTTCAATCCTCAATCCTCAATCCTCAATTCTCAATTCTCAATCCTCAATCCTCAATCCTCAAACTTCAATCCTCAATGGCCAGTCCTCAATCTTCAATCCTCAATGCTCAATCCTCAATCCTCAAGCCTCAGTCCTCATTCTCCATCCTCAATTCTCAATCCTCAATCCTCAACCTTCAATCCCCAATACTCAATTTTCAATCCTCAATCTTCAATCCTCAATACTCAATCTGCAATCCTCAATCCTCAAACCTCAATCCTCAATCATCATTCTTCAATCCTCAATACCCAATCCTCAATCTTCAATCCTCAATCCACAATCCTCAATTCTCAATCCTCAATCCTCAATCCTCAGACCTCAAACATCAATATTCAACCCTCAGTTCTCGTCCTCAATCCACAACCCTCAATTCTCAGTCCTCAATATTCAATCATTCAATATTCAATCTGCGATCCTCAATCCTCAATCCTCAATCCTCAGTCCTCAATCCTCAATCTTCAATCCTCAATCCTCAATCCTCAATACTCAATCTTCAATCTTCAATCCTCAATACTCAATCCTCAATCTTCAATACTCAATCCACAATCCTCAATTTCTAATCCTCAATCCTCAATCCTCAGACCTCAAACATCAATATTCAACCCCCAGTCCTCGTCCTCAATCTACAACCCTCAATGCTCAGTCCTCAATATTCAATCATCAATTTTCAATCTTCAATCCTCAATCCTCAATCCTCAATCCTCAGTCCTCAATCCTCAATCTTCAATCCTCAACCCTCAATCCTCAATACTCAATCTTCAATCTTCAATCCTCAATACTCAATGTTCAATCCTCAATCCTCAATCCTCAATCCTCAATCCTCAGCCTTCAATCCTCAATACTCAATCTTCAATCATCAATCCTCAACCCTCAATCGTCAATCCTCATTCTTCAATCCTCAATACTCAATCCTCAATCTTCAACCCTCAGTCCTCAATCATCAATTCTCAATCCTCAACCCTCAATCCTCAGGCCTCAAACATCAATATTCAACCCTCAGTCCTCGTCCTCAAACCACAACCCTCAATCGTCACACCTCAATCCCCAATCCTCAATCTTCAATGCTCAATCCTCAATCCTTAATCCTCAATCCTCAATCCTCAATCCTCAATCTTCAAACCTCAATCGTCAATCTTCAGTCCTCAATACTCAATCTTCAATTCTCAATCTTCAATCCTCAATCCTCAATCCTCAATCCTCAGTACTCAATCCTCAATCCTCAATCTTCAATCCTCAATACTCAATCTTCAATCTTCAATCCTCAATCCTCAATCCTCGATCCTCAATCTTCAATCCTCAATCCTCAACCCTCAACCATAAATCCTCAATACTCAATCTGCTATCCTCAATCCTCAAACCTCAATCCTCAATCCTCATTCATCAATGCTCAATACCCAATGCTCAATCTTCAATCCTCAATCCTCAATCCTCAATTCTCAATCCTCAATCCTTAATCCTCAGACCTCAAACATCAATCTTCAACCCCCAGCCCTCGTCCTCAATCCACAACCCTTAATCCTCAGTCCTCAATATTCAATCATCAATATTCAATATTCAATCCTCAATCCTCAATCCTCAATCCTCAATCCTCAATCCTCAATCCTCAATCCACAACCCTCAATCCTCAGTACTCAATATTCAATCATCAATAATCAATCTTCAATCCTCAATCCCCAATCCTCGAACCTCAATCCTCAATCCTCAATCCTCATTCTTCAATCGTCAATACCCAATCCTCAATCTTCAATCCTCAATCCTCAATCCTCAATTCTCAATCCTCAATCCTCAGTCCTCAGTCCACAAACCTCAATCCTCAACCCTCAGCCCTCATTCTCAATCCTCAATCCTCAATCCTCGAAATTCAATCCCCAATACTCAATCTTCAACCCTCAATCCTCAACCTTCAATCCTCAATACTCAATCTTCAATCCTCAATCCTCAATCCTCAATCCTCAATCCTCAATCCTCAATCTTCAATCATCAATACTCAATCTTCAATCCTCAATCCGCAATCCTCAATCCTCAATCCTCATTCTTCAATCCTCAATACCCAATCCTCAGCCCTCAGTCCTCAAACCTCAATGCTCAATCCTCAATCCCCAATCCTCATTCTTCAGTCCTCAATACCCAATCCTCAATCCTCAATCCTCATTCTTCAATCCTCAATCCTCGTTCCTCAAACCTCAATCCTCAACCCTCAGTCCTCATCCTCAATTCTCAATTCTCAATCCTCAATCCTCAATCCTCAAACTTCAATCCTCAATGGCCAGTCCTCAATCTTCAATCCTCAATGCTCAATCCTCAATCCTCAATCCTCAAGCCTCAGTCCTCAATCCTCAATCCTCAATCCACAAACCTCAACACTCAACCGTCAGTCCTCTTCCTCAATCCTCAACCCTCAATCCTCAATCCTCAATCTTTAATTATCAATAATCAATCTTCAATCCTCAATCATCAATCCTCAATCCTCAATCCACAATCCTCAATATTCAACACTCAACCCTCAACCATCAATCCTCAATACTCAACCATCAATCCTCAATTCTCAATACTCAATAGAACATCCTGAATTCTCATGGTTCAATACGCAATTCACAATATTCAATAATCAAATCTCAAACCTCAAGCATCAATTCTCAACACTCAATCTTCAACCCTCAATCCTCAAGCCTCAATCCTCAATCCTCAATCCTCATTCTTCAATCGTCAATACCCAATCCTCAATCATCAGTCCTCAATCCTCAATCCTCAATTCTCAATCCTCAATCCTCAGCCCTCAGTCCTCAAACCTCAATACCCAACCCTCAGCCCTCATCCACCATCCTCAATCCTCAATCCTCAATCCTCAATCTTCACTCCTCAATACTCAATCTTCAATCCTCGATCCTCAATCCTCAATCCTCAATCCTCAATCCTCAGGCATCAATACTCAATCTTCAATACTCAATCCTCAATCCTCAATCCTCAATCCTCAACCCTCAATCCTCATACCTCAAACCTCAATCCTCAACCCTCAGTCCTCATACTCAATTCTCAATTCTCAATCCTCAATCCTCAATCATCAATCTTCAATCCTCAATAATCAACCTCCAATCCTAGATACTCAATCCCCAATCTTCGATCCTTAATCCTCAATCTTCAATCCTCAATCCCCAGTCCTGAATCTTCAATCCTCAATGCTCAATCCTCAATCCTCAATCCTCAGTCCTCAATCCTCAATCCTCAATCCTCAAACCTCAATCCTCAACCGTCAGTCCTCATTCTCCATCCTCAATTCTCAATCCTCAATCCTCAATCTTCAATCCCCAATACTCAATCTTCAATCCTCAATCTTCAATCCTCAATACTCAATCTGCAATCCTCAATCCTCAAACCTCAATCATCAATCATCATTCTTCAATCCTCAATACCCAATCCTCAATCTTCAATCCTCAATCCACAATCCTCAATTCTCAATCCTCAATCCTCAATCCTCAATCCTCAGACCTCAAACATCAATATTCAACCCTCAGTTCTCGTCCTCAATCCACAACCCTCAATCCTCAGTCCTCAATATTCAATCATTCAATTTTCAATCTTCGATCCTCAATCCTCAATCCTCAATCCTCAGTCCTCAATCCTCAATCTTCAATCCTCAATCCTCAATCCTCAATACTCAATCTTCAATCTTCAATCCTCAATACTCAATCCTCAATCTTCAATCCTCAATCCACAATCCTCAATTCTCAATGCTCAATCCTCAATCCTCAGACCTCAAACATCAATATTCAACCCTCAGTCCTCGTCCTCAATCCACAACCCTCAATCCTCAGTCCTCAATATTCAATCATCAATTTTCAATCTTCAATCCTCAATACTCAATCCTCAATCCTCAGTCCTCAATCCTCAATCCTCAGTCTTCAATCCTCAATAATCAATCTTCAATCCTCAATCCTCAATCCTCAATCGTCAATCCTCATTCTTCAATCTTCAATACCCAATCCTCAATCTTCAATCCTCAATCCTCAATCCTCAATCCTCAATCCTCAATCCTCATTCTTCAATCCTCAATACCCAATCCTCAACCATCAGTGCTCAATCCTCAATCCTCAATCCTCAATCTTCAATCCTGAATCGCCAGTCCTCAATCTTCAATCCTCAATGCTCAATCCTCAATCCTCAGTCCTCAATCCTCAATCCTCAATCCTCAAACCTCAATCCTCAACCGTCAGTCCTCATTCTCCATCCTCAATTCTCAATCCTCAATCCTCAATCCTCAATCCTCAATCCTCATTCTTCAATCGTCAATACCCAATCCTCAATCTTCAATCCTCAATCCTCAATCCTCAATTCTCAATTCTCAATCCTCAATCCTCAATCCTCAAACTTCAATCCTCAATGGCCAGTCCTCAATCTTCAATCCTCAATGCTCAATCCTCAATCCTCAAGCCTCAGTCCTCAATCCTCAATCCTCAATCCTCAACCGTCAGTCCTCATTCTCCATCCTCAATTCTCAATCCTCAATCCTCAACCTTCAATCCCCAATACTCAATTTTCAATCCTCAATCTTCAATCCTCAATACTCAATCTGCAATCCTCAATCCTCAAACCTCAATCCTCAATCATCATTCTTCAATCCTCAATACCCAATCCTCAATCTTCAATCCTCAATCCACAATCCTCAATTCTCAATCCTCAATCCTCAATCCTCAGACCTCAAACATCAATATTCAACCCTCAGTTCTCGTCCTCAATCCACAACCCTCAATTCTCAGTCCTCAATATTCAATCATTCAATATTCAATCTGCGATCCTCAATCCTCAATCCTCAATCCTCAGTCCTCAATCCTCAATCTTCAATCCTCAATCCTCAATCCTCAATACTCAATCTTCAATCTTCAATCCTCAATACTCAATCCTCAATCTTCAATACTCAATCCACAATCCTCAATTTCTAATCCTCAATCCTCAATCCTCAGACCTCAAACATCAATATTCAACCCTCAGTCCTCGTCCTCAATCTACAACCCTCAATGCTCAGTCCTCAATATTCAATCATCAATTTTCAATCTTCAATCCTCAATCCTCAATCCTCAATCCTCAGTCCTCAATCCTCAATCTTCAATCCTCAACCCTCAATCCTCAATACTCAATCTTCAATCTTCAATCCTCAATACTCAATGTTCAATCCTCAATCCTCAATCCTCAATCCTCAATCCTCAGTCTTCAATCCTCAATACTCAATCTTCAATCATCAATCCTCAATCCTCAATCGTCAATCCTCATTCTTCAATCCTCAATACTCAATCCTCAATCTTCAACCCTCAGTCCTCAATCATCAATTCTCAATCCTCAACCCTCAATCCTCAGGCCTCAAACATCAATATTCAACCCTCAGTCCTCGTCCTCAAACCACAACCCTCAATCGTCACACCTCAATCCCCAATCCTCAATCTTCAATGCTCAATCCTCAATCCTTAATCCTCAATCCTCAATCCTCAATCCTCAATCTTCAATCCTCAATCGTCAATCTTCAGTCCTCAATACTGAATCTTCAATTCTCAATCTTCAATCCTCAATCCTCAATCCTCAATCCTCAGTACTCAATCCTCAATCCTCAATCTTCAATCCTCAATACTCAATCTTCAATCTTCAATCCTCAATCCTCAATCCTCGATCCTCAATCTTCAATCCTCAATCCTCAACCCTCAACCTTAAATCCTCAATACTCAATCTGCTATCCTCAATCCTCAAACCTCAATCCTCAATCCTCATTCATCAATGCTCAATACCCAATGCTCAATCTTCAATCCTCAATCCTCAATCCTCAATTCTCAATCCTCAATCCTTAATCCTCAGACCTCAAACATCAATCTTCAACCCCCAGCCCTCGTCCTCAATCCACAACCCTTAATCCTCAGTCCTCAATATTCAATCATCAATATTCAATATTCAATCCTCAATCCTCAATCCTCAATCCTCAATCCCCAATCCTCAATCCTCAATCCACAACCCTCAATCCTCAGTCCTCAATATTCAATCATCAATAATCAATCTTCAATCCTCAACCCCCAATCCTCGAACCTCAATCCTCAATCCTCAATCCTCATTCTTCAATCGTCAATACCCAATCCTCAATCTTCAATCCTCAATCCTCAATACTCAATTCTCAATCCTCAATCCTCAGTCCTCAGTCCACAAACCTCAATCCTCAACCCTCAGCCCTCATTCTCAATCCTCAATCCTCAATCCTCGAAATTCAATCCCCAATACTCAATCTTCAACCCTCAATCCTCAATCTTCAATCGTCAATACTCAATCTTCAATCCTCAATCCTCAATCCTCAATCCTCAATCCTCAATCCTCAATCTTCAATCATCAATACTCAATCTTCAATCCTCAATCCGCAATCCTCAATCCTCAATCCTCATTCTTCAATCCTCAATACCCAATCCTCAGCCCTCAGTCCTCAAACCTCAATGCTCAATCCTCAATCCCCAATCCTCATTCTTCAATCCTCAATACCCAATCCTCAATCCTCAATCCTCATTCTTCAATCCTCAATCCTCGTTCCTCAAACCTCAATCCTCAACCCTCAGTCCTCATCCTCAATTCTCAATTCTCAATCCTCAATCCTCAATCCTCAAACTTCAATCCTCAATGGCCAGTCCTCAATCTTCAATCCTCAATGCTCAATCCTCAATCCTCAATCCTCAATCCACAAACCTCTACCCTCAACCGTCAGTCCTCTTCCTCAATCCTCAACCCTCAATCCTCAATCCTCAATCTTTAATTATCAATAATCAATCTTCAATCCTCAATCATCAATCCTCAATCCTCAATCCACAATCCTCAAAATTCAACACTCAACCCTCAACCATCAATCCTCAATACTCAACCATCAATCCTCAATTCTCAATACTCAATAGAACATCCTGAATTCTCATGGTTCAATACGCAATTCACAATATTCAATAATCAAATCTCAAACCTCAAGCATCAATTCTCAACACTCAATCCTCAACACTCAGTCCTCTCTCTTCAATCCTACATCCTCAACCCTCAATCCTCAAGCGTCAGTCCTCAATACTCAATCCTCAATCCTCAATCCTCAATCTTCAATCTTCAATCCTCAATCCTCAATATTCAATCCCCAACCCTCAATACTGAATCCTCAATACTCAATCCTCAATCATCAATCCTCAATCTTCAATACTCAATCCTCAATCCTCAAACCCCAATCCTCAATCCACAACCCTCAATCCTCAATCCTCAATATTCAATCATCAATATTCAATCTTCAATCCTCAATCCCCAATCCTCAATCCTCAATCCTCAATCCTCAATCCTCATTCTTCAATCCTCAATACCCAATCCTCAATCTTCAATCCTCAATCCTCAATCCTCAATTCTCAATCCTCAATCCTCAGTCCTCAGTCCTCAAACCTCAATCCTCAATCCTCAGCCCTCATCCTCAAACCTCAATCCTCAATCCTCAGTCATCATTCCTCAATCTTCAATACTCAACCCACAATCGTCAATCCTCAATCCTCAATATTAAACACTCAACCCTCAACCATCAATCCTCAATTCTCAATACTCAATAGAACATCCTGAATTCTGATGGTTCAATACTCAATCCAGCATATTCAATAATCAGATCTCAAACCTCAAGCATCAATTCTCAACACTCGATCCTCAACACTCAGTCCTCTTTCTTCAATCCTACATCCTCAACCCTCAATCCTCAAGCGCCAATCCTCAATACTCAATCCTCAATCCTCAATCCTCAATCATCAATCTTCAATCCTCAATACTCAATCCTCAATCTTCAATACTCAATACTCAATCCTCAATCCTCAATCCTCAATCATCAATCATCAATCCTCAATCTTCAATACTCAACCCTCAATCCCCAATACCCAATACTCAACCATCAATCCTCAATTCTCAATACTCAATAGAATATCCTGAATCCTCAGGATTCAATACTCAAACCTCAAACCTCAACCCTGAGCCCTCATACTCCATCTTCAATCCTCTATCCTCAATCCTCAATCTTCAATCCTCAATACTCAATCTTCAATCCTCAGACCTCAATCCTCAATACTCAATCTTCAATCCTCAATCCTCAATCCTCAATCTTCAATTCTCAATACTCAATCTGCAATCCTCAATCCTCAAACCTCAATCCTCAATCATCATTCTTCAATCCACTATACCCAATCTTCAATCTTCAATCCTCAATCCACAATCCTCAATTCTCAATCTTCAATCCTCAATCCTCGGACCTCAAACATCAATATTCAACCCTCAGTCCTCGTCCTCAATCCACATCCCTCAATCCTCAGTCCTCAATATTCAATCATCTATTTTCAATCTTCAATCCTCAATCCTCAATCCTCAATCCTCAGTCCTCAATCCTCAATCTTCAATCCTCAATCCTCAATCCTCAATACTCAATCTTCAATCTTCAATCCACAATACTCAATCTTCAATCCTCAATCCTCAATCCTCAATTCTCAATCCTCAATCTTCAATCCTCAATACTCAATCTTCAGTCATCAATCCTCAATCCTCAATCGTCAATCCTCATTCTTCAATCCTCAATACCCAATCCTCAATCTTCAACCCTCAATCCTCAAGCCTCAATCCTCAATCCTCAATCCTCATTCTTCAATCGTCAATACCCAATCCTCAATCATCAGTCCTCAATCCTCAATCCTCAATTCTCAATCCTCAATCCTCAGCCCTCAGTCCTCAAACCTCAATACCCAACCCTCAGCCCTCATCCACCATCCTCAATCCTCAATCCTCAATCCTCAATCTTCACTCCTCAATACTCAATCTTCAATCCTCGATCCTCAATCCTCAATCCTCAATCCTCAATCCTCAGGCATCAATACTCAATCTTCAATACTCAATCCTCAATCCTCAATCCTCAATCCTCAACCCTCAATCCTCATACCTCAAACCTCAATCCTCAACCCTCAGTCCTCATACTCAATTCTCAATTCTCAATCCTCAATCCTCAATCATCAATCTTCAATCCTCAATAATCAACCTCCAATCCTAGATACTCAATCCCCAATCTTCGATCCTTAATCCTCAATCTTCAATCCTCAATCCCCAGTCCTCAATCTTCAATCCTCAATGCTGAATCCTCAATCCTCAATCCTCAGTCCTCAATCCTCAATCCTCAATCCTCAAACCTCAATCCTCAACCGTCAGTCCTCATTCTCCATCCTCAATTCTCAATCCTCAATCCTCAATCTTCAATCCCCAATACTCAATCTTCAATCCTCAATCTTCAATCCTCAATACTCAATCTGCAATCCTCAATCCTCAAACCTCAATCATCAATCATCATTCTTCAATCCTCAATACCCAATCCTCAATCTTCAATCCTCAATCCACAATCCTCAATTCTCAATCCTCAATCCTCAATCCTCAGACCTCAAACATCAATATTCAACCCTCAGTTCTCGTCCTCAATCCACAACCCTCAATCCTCAGTCCTCAATATTCAATCATTCAATTTTCAATCTTCGATCCTCAATCCTCAATCCTCAATCCTCAGTCCTCAATCCTCAATCTTCAATCCTCAATCCTCAATCCTCAATACTCAATCTTCAATCTTCAATCCTCAATACTCAATCCTCAATCTTCAATCCTCAATCCACAATCCTCAATTCTCAATCCTCAATCCTCAATCCTCAGACCTCAAACATCAATATTCAACCCTCAGTCCTCGTCCTCAATCCACAACCCTCAATCCTCAGTCCTCAATATTCAATCATCAATTTTCAATCTTCAATCCTCAATACTCAATCCTCAATCCTCAGTCCTCAATCCTCAATCCTCAGTCTTCAATCCTCAATAATCAATCTTCAATCCTCAATCCTCAATCCTCAATCGTCAATCCTCATTCTTCAATCTTCAATACCCAATCCTCAATCTTCAATCCTCAATCCTCAATCCTCAATCCTCAATCCTCAATCCTCATTCTTCAATCCTCAATACCCAATCCTCAACCATCAGTGCTCAATCCTCAATCCTCAATCCTCAATCTTCAATCCTGAATCGCCAGTCCTCAATCTTCAATCCTCAATGCTCAATCCTCAATCCTCAGTCCTCAATCCTCAATCCTCAATCCTCAAACCTCAATCCTCAACCGTCAGTCCTCATTCTCCATCCTCAATTCTCAATCCTCAATCCTCAATCCTCAATCCTCAATCCTCATTCTTCAATCGTCAATACCCAATCCTCAATCTTCAATCCTCAATCCTCAATCCTCAATTCTCAATTCTCAATCCTCAATCCTCAATCCTCAAACTTCAATCCTCAATGGCCAGTCCTCAATCTTCAATCCTCAATGCTCAATCCTCAATCCTCAAGCCTCAGTCCTCAATCCTCAATCCTCAATCCTCAACCGTCAGTCCTCATTCTCCATCCTCAATTCTCAATCCTCAATCCTCAACCTTCAATCCCCAATACTCAATTTTCAATCCTCAATCTTCAATCCTCAATACTCAATCTGCAATCCTCAATCCTCAAACCTCAATCCTCAATCATCATTCTTCAATCCTCAATACCCAATCCTCAATCTTCAATCCTCAATCCACAATCCTCAATTCTCAATCCTCAATCCTCAATCCTCAGACCTCAAACATCAATATTCAACCCTCAGTTCTCGTCCTCAATCCACAACCCTCAATTCTCAGTCCTCAATATTCAATCATTCAATATTCAATCTGCGATCCTCAATCCTCAATCCTCAATCCTCAGTCCTCAATCCTCAATCTTCAATCCTCAATCCTCAATCCTCAATACTCAATCTTCAATCTTCAATCCTCAATACTCAATCCTCAATCTTCAATACTCAATCCACAATCCTCAATTTCTAATCCTCAATCCTCAATCCTCAGACCTCAAACATCAATATTCAACCCTCAGTCCTCGTCCTCAATCTACAACCCTCAATGCTCAGTCCTCAATATTCAATCATCAATTTTCAATCTTCAATCCTCAATCCTCAATCCTCAATCCTCAGTCCTCAATCCTCAATCTTCAATCCTCAACCCTCAATCCTCAATACTCAATCTTCAATCTTCAATCCTCAATACTCAATGTTCAATCCTCAATCCTCAATCCTCAATCCTCAATCCTCAGTCTTCAATCCTCAATACTCAATCTTCAATCATCAATCCTCAATCCTCAATCGTCAATCCTCATTCTTCAATCCTCAATACTCAATCCTCAATCTTCAACCCTCAGTCCTCAATCATCAATTCTCAATCCTCAACCCTCAATCCTCAGGCCTCAAACATCAATATTCAACCCTCAGTCCTCGTCCTCAAACCACAACCCTCAATCGTCACACCTCAATCCCCAATCCTCAATCTTCAATGCTCAATCCTCAATCCTTAATCCTCAATCCTCAATCCTCAATCCTCAATCTTCAATCCTCAATCGTCAATCTTCAGTCCTCAATACTGAATCTTCAATTCTCAATCTTCAATCCTCAATCCTCAATCCTCAATCCTCAGTACTCAATCCTCAATCCTCAATCTTCAATCCTCAATACTCAATCTTCAATCTTCAATCCTCAATCCTCAATCCTCGATCCTCAATCTTCAATCCTCAATCCTCAACCCTCAACCTTAAATCCTCAATACTCAATCTGCTATCCTCAATCCTCAAACCTCAATCCTCAATCCTCATTCATCAATGCTCAATACCCAATGCTCAATCTTCAATCCTCAATCCTCAATCCTCAATTCTCAATCCTCAATCCTTAATCCTCAGACCTCAAACATCAATCTTCAACCCCCAGCCCTCGTCCTCAATCCACAACCCTTAATCCTCAGTCCTCAATATTCAATCATCAATATTCAATATTCAATCCTCAATCCTCAATCCTCAATCCTCAATCCTGAATCCTCAATCCTCAATCCACAACCCTCAATCCTCAGTCCTCAATATTCAATCATCAATAATCAATCTTCAATCCTCAACCCCCAATCCTCGAACCTCAATCCTCAATCCTCAATCCTCATTCTTCAATCGTCAATACCCAATCCTCAATCTTCAATCCTCAATCCTCAATCCTCAATTCTCAATCCTCAATCCTCAGTCCTCAGTCCACAAACCTCAATCCTCAACCCTCAGCCCTCATTCTCAATCCTCAATCCTCAATCCTCGAAATTCAATCCCCAATACTCAATCTTCAACCCTCAATCCTCAATCTTCAATCCTCAATACTCAATCTTCAATCCTCAATCCTCAATCCTCAATCCTCAATCCTCAATCCTCAATCTTCAATCATCAATACTCAATCTTCAATCCTCAATCCGCAATCCTCAATCCTCAATCCTCATTCTTCAATCCTCAATACCCAATCCTCAGCCCTCAGTCGTCAAACCTCAATGCTCAATCCTCAATCCCCAATCCTCATTCTTCAATCCTCAATACCCAATCCTCAATCCTCAATCCTCATTCTTCAATCCTCAATCCTCGTTCCTCAAACCTCAATCCTCAACCCTCAGTCCTCATCCTCAATTCTCAATTCTCAATCCTCAATCCTCAATCCTCAAACTTCAATCCTCAATGGCCAGTCCTCAATCTTCAATCCTCAATGCTCAATCCTCAATCCTCAATCCTCAATCCACAAACCTCAACCCTCAACCGTCAGTCCTCTTCCTCAATCCTCAACCCTCAATCCTCAATCCTCAATCTTTAATTATCAATAATCAATCTTCAATCCTCAATCATCAATCCTCAATCCTCAATCCACAATCCTCAAAATTCAACACTCAACCCTCAACCATCAATCCTCAATACTCAACCATCAATCCTCAATTCTCAATACTCAATAGAACATCCTGAATTCTCATGGTTCAATACGCAATTCACAATATTCAATAATCAAATCTCAAACCTCAAGCATCAATTCTCAACACTCAATCCTCAACACTCAGTCCTCTCTCTTCAATCCTACATCCTCAACCCTCAATCCTCAAGCGTCAGTCCTCAATACTCAATCCTCAATCCTCAATCCTCAATCTTCAATCTTCAATCCTCAATCCTCAATATTCAATCCCCAACCCTCATTACTCAATCCTCAATACTCAATCCTCAATCATCAATCCTCAATCTTCAATACTCAATCCTCAATCCTCAAACCTCAATCCTCAATCCACAACCCTCAATCCTCAGTCCTCAATATTCAATCATCAATAATCAATCTTCAATCCTCAATCCCCAATCCTCAATCCTCAATCCTCAATCCTCAATCCTCATTCTTCAATCCTCAATACCCAATCCTCAATCTTCAATCCTCAATCCTCAATCCTCAATTCTCAATCCTCAATCCTCAGTCCTCAGTCCTCAAACCTCAATCCTCAATCCTCAGCCCTCATCCTCAAACCTCAATCCTCAATCCTCAGTCATCATTCCTCAATCTTCAATACTCAACCCACAATCGTCAATCCTCAATCCTCAATATTAAACACTCAACCCTCAACCATCAATCCTCAATTCTCAATACTCAATAGAACATCCTGAATTCTGATGGTTCAATACTCAATCCAGCATATTCAATAATCAGATCTCAAACCTCAAGCATCAATTCTCAACACTCGATCCTCAACACTCAGTCCTCTTTCTTCAATCCTACATCCTCAACCCTCAATCCTCAAGCGCCAATCCTCAATACTCAATCCTCAATCCTCAATCCTCAATCATCAATCTTCAATCCTCAATACTCAATCCTCAATCTTCAATACTCAATACTCAATCCTCAATCCTCAATCCTCAATCATCAATCATCAATCCTCAATCTTCAATACTCAACCCTCAATCCCCAATACCCAATACTCAACCATCAATCCTCAATTCTCAATACTCAATAGAATATCCTGAATCCTCAGGATTCAATACTCAAACCTCAAACCTCAACCCTCAGCCCTCATACTCCATCTTCAATCCTCTATCCTCAATCCTCAATCTTCAATCCTCAATACTCAATCTTCAATCCTCAGACCTCAATCCTCAATACTCAATCTTCAATCCTCAATCCTCAATCCTCAATCTTCAATTCTCAATACTCAATCTGCAATCCTCAATCCTCAAACCTCAATCCTCAATCATCATTCTTCAATCCACTATACCCAATCTTCAATCTTCAATCCTCAATCCACAATCCTCAATTCTCAATCTTCAATCCTCAATCCTCGGACCTCAAACATCAATATTCAACCCTCAGTCCTCGTCCTCAATCCACATCCCTCAATCCTCAGTCCTCAATATTCAATCATCAATTTTCAATCTTCAATCCTCAATCCTCAATCCTCAATCCTCAGTCCTCAATCCTCAATCTTCAATCCTCAATCCTCAATCCTCAATACTCAATCTTCAATCTTCAATCCACAATACTCAATCTTCAATCCTCAATCCTCAATCCTCAATCCTCAATCCTCAATCTTCAATCCTCAATACTCAATCTTCAGTCATCAATCCTCAATCCTCAATCGTCAATCCTCATTCTTCAATCCTCAATACCCAATCCTCAATCTTCAACCCTCAATCCTCAAGCCTCAATCCTCAATCCTCAATCCTCATTCTTCAATCGTCAATACCCAATCCTCAATCATCAGTCCTCAATCCTCAATCCTCAATTCTCAATCCTCAATCCTCAGCCCTCAGTCCTCAAACCTCAATACCCAACCCTCAGCCCTCATCCACCATCCTCAATCCTCAATCCTCAATCCTCAATCTTCACTCCTCAATACTCAATCTTCAATCCTCGATCCTCAATCCTCAATCCTCAATCCTCAATCCTCAGGCATCAATACTCAATCTTCAATACTCAATCCTCAATCCTCAATCCTCAATCCTCAACCCTCAATCCTCATACCTCAAACCTCAATACTCAACCCTCAGTCCTCATACTCAATTCTCAATTCTCAATCCTCAATCCTCAATCATCAATCTTCAATCCTCAATAATCAACCTCCAATCCTAGATACTCAATCCCCAATCTTCGATCCTTAATCCTCAATCTTCAATCCTCAATCCCCAGTCCTCAATCTTCAATCCTCAATGCTCAATCCTCAATCCTCAATCCTCAGTCCTCAATCCTCAATCCTCAATCCTCAAACCTCAATCCTCAACCGTCAGTCCTCATTCTCCATCCTCAATTCTCAATCCTCAATCCTCAATCTTCAATCCCCAATACTCAATCTTCAATCCTCAATCTTCAATCCTCAATACTCAATCTGCAATCCTCAATCCTCAAACCTCAATCATCAATCATCATTCTTCAATCCTCAATACCCAATCCTCAATCTTCAATCCTCAATCCACAATCCTCAATTCTCAATCCTCAATCCTCAATCCTCAGACCTCAAACATCAATATTCAACCCTCAGTTCTCGTCCTCAATCCACAACCCTCAATCCTCAGTCCTCAATATTCAATCATTCAATTTTCAATCTTCGATCCTCAATCCTCAATCCTCAATCCTCAGTCCGCAATCCTCAATCTTCAATCCTCAATCCTCAATCCTCAATACTCAATCATCAATCCTCAATCCTCAATCCACAATCCTCAAAATTCAACACTCAACCCTCAACCATCAATCCTCAATACTCAACCATCAATCCTCAATTCTCAATACTCAATAGAACATCCTGAATTCTCATGGTTCAATACGCAATTCACAATATTCAATAATCAAATCTCAAACCTCAAGCATCAATTCTCAACACTCAATCCTCAACACTCAGTCCTCTCTCTTCAATCCTACATCCTCAACCCTCAATCCTCAAGCGTCAGTCCTCAATACTCAATCCTCAATCCTCAATCCTCAATCTTCAATCTTCAATCCTCAATCCTCAATATTCAATCCCCAACCCTCATTACTCAATCCTCAATACTCAATCCTCAATCATCAATCCTCAATCTTCAATACTCAATCCTCAATCCTCAAACCTCAATCCTCAATCCACAACCCTCAATCCTCAGTCCTCAATATTCAATCATCAATATTCAATCTTCAATCCTCAATCCCCAATCCTCAATCCTCAATCCTCAATCCTCAATCCTCATTCTTCAATCCTCAATACCCAATCCTCAATCTTCAATCCTCAATCCTCAATCCTCAATTCTCAATCCTCAATCCTCAGTCCTCAGTCCTCAAACCTCAATCCTCAATCCTCAGCCCTCATCCTCAAACCTCAATCCTCAATCCTCAGTCATCATTCCTCAATCTTCAATACTCAACCCACAATCGTCAATCCTCAATCCTCAATATTAAACACTCAACCCTCAACCATCAATCCTCAATTCTCAATACTCAATAGAACATCCTGAATTCTGATGGTTCAATACTCAATCCAGCATATTCAATAATCAGATCTCAAACCTCAAGCATCAATTCTCAACACTCGATCCTCAACACTCAGTCCTCTTTCTTCAATCCTACATCCTCAACCCTCAATCCTCAAGCGCCAATCCTCAATACTCAATCCTCAATCCTCAATCCTCAATCATCAATCTTCAATCCTCAATACTCAATCCTCAATCTTCAATACTCAATACTCATTCCTCAATCCTCAATCCTCAATCATCAATCATCAATCCTCAATCTTCAATACTCAACCCTCAATCCCCAATACCCAATACTCAACCATCAATCCTCAATTCTCAATACTCAATAGAATATCCTGAATCCTCAGGATTCAATACTCAAACCTCAAACCTCAACCCTCAGCCCTCATACTCCATCTTCAATCCTCTATCCTCAATCCTCAATCTTCAATCCTCAATACTCAATCTTCAATCCTCAGACCTCAATCCTCAATACTCAATCTTCAATCCTCAATCCTCAATCCTCAATCTTCAATTCTCAATACTCAATCTGCAATCCTCAATCCTCAAACCTCAATCCTCAATCATCATTCTTCAATCCACTATACCCAATCTTCAATCTTCAATCCTCAATCCACAATCCTCAATTCTCAATCTTCAATCCTCAATCCTCGGACCTCAAACATCAATATTCAACCCTCAGTCCTCGTCCTCAATCCACATCCCTCAATCCTCAGTCCTCAATATTCAATCATCAATTTTCAATCTTCAATCCTCAATCCTCAATCCTCAATCCTCAGTCCTCAATCCTCAATCTTCAATCCTCAATCCTCAATCCTCAATACTCAATCTTCAATCTTCAATCCACAATACTCAATCTTCAATCCTCAATCCTCAATCCTCAATCCTCAATCCTCAATCTTCAATCCTCAATACTCAATCTTCAGTCATCAATCCTCAATCCTCAATCGTCAATCCTCATTCTTCAATCCTCAATACCCAATCCTCAATCTTCAACCCTCAATCCTCAAGCCTCAATCCTCAATCCTCAATCCTCATTCTTCAATCGTCAATACCCAATCCTCAATCATCAGTCCTCAATCCTCAATCCTCAATTCTCAATCCTCAATCCTCAGCCCTCAGTCCTCAAACCTCAATACCCAACCCTCAGCCCTCATCCACCATCCTCAATCCTCAATCCTCAATCCTCAATCTTCACTCCTCAATACTCAATCTTCAATCCTCGATCCTCAATCCTCAATCCTCAATCCTCAATCCTCAGGCATCAATACTCAATCTTCAATACTCAATCCTCAATCCTCAATCCTCAATCCTCAACCCTCAATCCTCATACCTCAAACCTCAATCCTCAACCCTCAGTCCTCATACTCAATTCTCAATTCTCAATCCTCAATCCTCAATCATCAATCTTCAATCCTCAATAATCAACCTCCAATCCTAGATACTCAATCCCCAATCTTCGATCCTTAATCCTCAATCTTCAATCCTCAATCCCCAGTCCTCAATCTTCAATCCTCAATGCTCAATCCTCAATCCTCAATCCTCAGTCCTCAATCCTCAATCCTCAATCCTCAAACCTCAATCCTCAACCGTCAGTCCTCATTCTCCATCCTCAATTCTCAATCCTCAATCCTCAATCTTCAATCCCCAATACTCAATCTTCAATCCTCAATCTTCAATCCTCAATACTCAATCTGCAATCCTCAATCCTCAAACCTCAATCATCAATCATCATTCTTCAATCCTCAATACCCAATCCTCAATCTTCAATCCTCAATCCACAATCCTCAATTCTCAATCCTCAATCCTCAATCCTCAGACCTCAAACATCAATATTCAACCCTCAGTTCTCGTCCTCAATCCACAACCCTCAATCCTCAGTCCTCAATATTCAATCATTCAATTTTCAATCTTCGATCCTCAATCCTCAATCCTCAATCCTCAGTCCTCAATCCTCAATCTTCAATCCTCAATCCTCAATCCTCAATACTCAATCTTCAATCTTCAATCCTCAATACTCAATCCTCAATCTTCAATCCTCAATCCACAATCCTCAATTCTCAATCCTCAGTCCTCAATCCTCAGACCTCAAACATCAATATTCAACCCTCAGTCCTCGTCCTCAATCCACAACCCTCAATCCTCAGTCCTCAATATTCAATCATCAATTTTCAATCTTCAATCCTCAATACTCAATCCTCAATCCTCAGTCCTCAATCCTCAATCCTCAGTCTTCAATCCTCAATAATCAATCTTCAATCCTCAATCCTCAATCCTCAATCGTCAATCCTCATTCTTCAATCTTCAATACCCAATCCTCAATCTTCAATCCTCAATCCTCAATCCTCAATCCTCAATCCTCAATCCTCATTCTTCAATCCTCAATACCCAATCCTCAACCATCAGTGCTCAATCCTCAATCCTCAATCCTCAATCTTCAATCCTGAATCGCCAGTCCTCAATCTTCAATCCTCAATGCTCAATCCTCAATCCTCAGTCCTCAATCCTCAATCCTCAATCCTCAAACCTCAATCCTCAACCGTCAGTCCTCATTCTCCATCCTCAATTCTCAATCCTCAATCCTCAATCTTCAATCCCCAATACTCAATCTTCAATCCTCAATCTTCAATCCTCAATACTCAATCTGCAATCCTCAATCCTCAAACCTCAATCCTCAATCATCATTCTTCAATCCTCAATACCCAATCCTCAATCTTCAATCCTCAATCCACAATCCTCAATTCTCAATCCTCAATCCTCAATCCTCAGACCTCAAACATCAATATTCAACCCTCAGTTCTCGTCCTCAATCCACAACCCTCAATCCTCAGTCCTCAATATTCAATCATTCAAATTTCAATCTTCGATCCTCAATCCTCAATCCTCAATCCTCAGTCCTCAATCCTCAATCTTCAATCCTCAATCCTCAATCCTCAATACTCAATCTTCAATCTTCAATCCTCAATACTCAATCCTCAATCTTCAATCCTCAATCCACAATCCTCAATTCTCAATCCCCAATCCTCAATCCTCAGACCTCAAACATCAATATTCAACCCTCAGTCCTCGTCCTCAGACCTCAATCCTCGACCCTCAGCCCTCATCCTCAGTCCTCAATCCTCAATCCTCAATCCTCAGCCCTCAGTCCTCAAACCTCAATGCTCTATCCTCAATCCCCAATCCTCATTCTTCAATCCTCAATACCCAATCCTCAATCTCCAATCCTCAATCCTCAATCCTCAATTCTCAATCCTCAATCCTCAGTCCTCAGTCCTCAAACCTCAATCCTCAACCCTCAGCCCTCATCCTCAATCCTCACACCTCAATCCTCAGCACTCAGTCCTCAAACCTCAATGCTCAATCCTGAATCCCCAATCCTCAATCCTCAATCCTCAATCATCAATCCTCAATCTTCAATACTCATTCCTCAATCCTCAATCCCCAATCCTCAATCTTCAATCATCAATCCTCAATCTTCAACACTCAATCCTCAACCCTCAATCCTCAATACTTAACCATCAATCCTCAGTGATCAATACTCGATCTTCAATACTCAATCCTCAATCCTCAATTCTCAATCCTCAATCCTCAATCCTCAGCCTCAAACATCAATATTCAACCCTTAGTCCTCGTCCTCAATCCACAACCCTCAACCCTCAGTCCTCAATCCTCAATCTTCAATCCTCAATCCTCAACCCTCTATACTCAATCTTCAATCTTCAATCCTCAATACTCAATCGTCAATCCTCATTCTTCAATCCTCAATACCCAATCCTCAATCTTCAACCATCAATCCTCAATCATCAATTCTCAATCCTCAATCCTCAATCCTCAGACCTCAAACATCAATATTCAACCCTCAGTCCTCGTCCTCAATCCACAACCCTCAATACTCAATCCTCTATCTTCAATCATCAATATTCAATCTTCAATGCTCAATCCTCAATCCTCAACCCTCAATCCTCAATCCTCAAACTTCAACCCTCAATCCTCAATCCTGAATCCTCAATCCTCAATCTTCAATCCTCAATACTCAATCTTCAATCATCAATCCTCAATCCTCAATCGTCAATCCTCATTCTTCAATCCTCAATACCCAATCCTCAATCTTCAATCATCAATCCTCAATTCGCAATCCTCAACCCTGAATCCTCAGACCTCAAGTATCAATACTCAACCCTCAGTCCTCGTCCTCAATACACAACCCTCAATAATCAATCCTGAATCTTCATTCATCAATATTCAACCTTCAATCCTCAATCCTCAATCCTCAATGTTCAATCCTCAATACCCAATCCTCAATCTTCAATCCTCAATCCTCAAGCGTCAATCCTCAATCCTGAATCCTCAAACCTCAATCCTCAGTCCTCAAACCTCAATCCCTAATGCTCAATCCTGAATCCTCAATCTTCAGCTCACAGTCCTCATAAATCAATTGTCAATACTCAATCCTCAATAGAATATCCTCAATTCACAGTTTTCAATTCTCAATCCCCATTCTTCACTCTTCAAATCTCAATCAACAAATATCAGTTCTCATCTCTCAACCATCAACACTCAGTCCTCAATGTTCAATCCTCAATCCTCAATCCTCAATCTTCAATCCTCAATAATGAATCTTCAGTCCTC
This sequence comes from Calliopsis andreniformis, assembly GCF_051401765.1. Taxonomy (NCBI): domain Eukaryota; kingdom Metazoa; phylum Arthropoda; class Insecta; order Hymenoptera; family Andrenidae; genus Calliopsis; species Calliopsis andreniformis. The sequence continues at coordinate 57,325 of NW_027480822.1, forward strand.
AATCCTCAATCCTCAATCCTCAATCCTGAATATTCAATCCTCAGTCCCCTATCCTCAATCTTCAATCCTCAGTCCTCAATCCTCAATTCTCAATCCTCAATACTCAGTCCTCAGTCCTCAAACCTCAATGCTCAGTCCTCAATCCTCTATCATCAATCCTCAACCTTCAATACTCAATACTCAATACTCAATCCTCAATCCTCAATCATCAATCATCAGTCCTCAATCTTCAATACTCAATCCTCAATCCCCAATGCTCAATACTCAACCATCAATCCTCAATTCTCAATACTCAATAGAATATCCTGAATCCTCAGGATTCAATACTCAAACCTCAGACCTCAACCCTCAGCCCTCATACTCCATCTTCAATCCTCTATCCTCAATCCTCAATCTTCAATCCTCAATACTCAATCTTCAATCCTCAGTCCTCAATCCAAAATACTCAATCTTCAATCCTCAATCCTCAATCCTCAATCTTCAATTCTCAATACTCAATTTGCAATCCTCAATCCTCAAACCTCAATCCTCAATCATCATTCTTCAATCCTCAATACCCAATCTTCAATCTTCAATCCTCAATCCACAATCCTCAATTCTCAATCTTCAATCCTCAATCCTCAGACCTCAAACATCAATATTCAGCCCTCAGTCCTCGTCCTCAATCCACAACCCTCAATCCTCAGTCCTCAATATTCAATCATCAATTTTCAATCTTCAATCCTCAATCCTCAATCCTCAATCCTCAGTCCTCAATCCTCAATCTTCAATCCTCAATCCTCAATCCTCAATCCTCAACCCTCAGTCCTCAATCCTCAATCCTCAATCCTCAAACCTCAATCCCCAACCGTCAGTCCTCATTCTCCATCCTCAATTCTCAATCCTCAATCCTCAATCTTCAATCCCCAATACTCAACCTTCAATCCTCAACCTTCAATCCTCAATACTCAATCTGCAATCCTCAATCCTCAAACCTCAATCCTCAATCATCATTCTTCAATCCTCAATACCCAATCCTCAACCTTCAATCCTCAATCCACAATCCTCAATCCTCATTCTTCAATCCTCAATACCCAATCCTCAATCATCAGTCCTCAATCCTCAATCCTCAATTCTCAATCCTCAATCCTCAGTCCTCAGTCCTCAAACCTCAATACTCAACCCTCAGCCCTCATCCACCATCCTCAATCCTCAATCCTCAATCCTCAATCTTCAATCCTCAATACTCAATATTCAATCCTCGATCATCAATCCTCAATCCTCAATCCTCAATCCTCAATCCTCAATCCTCAATCCTCAATCCTGAGTCCTCAATGTTCAATCCTCAATACTTAATCTGCAATCCTCAATCCTCAATCCTCAATCCTCAATCCTCATTCATCAATGCTCAATACCCAATCCTCAATCTCGAATCCTCAATCCTCAATCCTGAATTCTCAATCCTCAATCCTCAATCCTCAGGCCTCAAACATCAATATTCAACCCTCAGTCCTCGTCCTCAAACCACAACCCTCAATCGTCAAACCTCAATCCCCAATCCTCAAGCTTCAATGCTCACTCCTCAATCCTCAATCATCAATCCTCAATCCTCAATCCTCAATCTTCAATCCTCAATCGTCAATCTTCAGTCCTCAATACTCAATCTTCAATTCTCAATCTTCAATCCTCAATCCTCAATCCTCAATCCTCAGTACTCAATCCTCAATCCTCAATCTTCAATCCTCAATACTCAATCTTCAATCCTCAATCCTCGATCCTCAATCCTCGATCCTCAATCTTCAATCCTCAATCCTCAATCCTCAACCTTAAATCCTCAATACTCAATCTGCTATCCTCAATCCTCAAACCCCAATCCTCAATCCTCATTCATCAATGCTCAATACCCAATCCTCAATCCTCAATCCTCAATCCTCAATCCTCAATTCTCAATCCTCAATCCTTAATCCTCAGACCTCAAACATCAATATTCAACCCTCAGCCCTCGTCCTCAATCAACAACCCTCAGTCCTCAGTCCTCAATATTCAATCATCAATATTCAATCTTCAATCCTCAATCCTCAATCCTCAATCCTCAATCCTCAATCCTCAACCCTCAATCCACAACCCTCAATCCTCAGTCCTCAGTCCTCAAATCTCAATCCTCAACCCTCAGCCCGCATCCTCAAACCTCAATCCTCAATCCTCAATCCTCAGCCCTCAACCGTCAGTCCTCATTCTCCATCCTCAATTCTCAATCCTCAATCCTCAATCTTCAATCCCCAATACTCAACCTTCAATCCTGAACCTTCAATCCTCAATACTCAATCTGCAATCCTCAATCCTCAAACCTCAATCCTCAATCATCATTCTTCAATCCTCAATACCCAATCCTCAATCTTCAATCCTCAATCCACAATCCTCAATTCTCAATCCTCAATCCTCAATCCTCAGACCTCAAACATCAATATTCAACCCTCAGTTCTCGTCCTCAATCCACAACCCTCAATCCTCAGTCCTCAATATTCAATCATTCAAATTTCAATCTTCGATCCTCAATCCTCAATCCTCAATCCTCAGTCCTCAATCCTCAATCTTCAATCCTCAATCCTCAATCCTCAATACTCAATCTTCAATCTTCAATCCTCAATACTCAATCCTCAATCTTCAATCCTCAATCCACAATCCTCAATTCTCAATCCCCAATCCTCAATCCTCAGACCTCAAACATCAATATTCAACCCTCAGTCCTCGTCCTCAGACCTCAATCCTCGACCCTCAGCCCTCATCCTCAGTCCTCAATCCTCAATCCTCAATCCTCAGCCCTCAGTCCTCAAACCTCAATGCTCTATCCTCAATCCCCAATCCTCATTCTTCAATCCTCAATACCCAATCCTCAATCTCCAATCCTCAATCCTCAATCCTCAATTCTCAATCCTTAATCCTCAGTCCTCAGTCCTCAAACCTCAATCCTCAACCCTCAGCCCTCATCCTCAATCCTCACACCTCAATCCTCAGCACTCAGTCCTCAAACCTCAATGCTCAATCCTGAATCCCCAGTCCTCAATCCTCAATCCTCAATCATCAATCCTCAATCTTCAATACTCATTCCTCAATCCTCAATCCCCAATCCTCAATCTTCAATCATCAATCCTCAATCTTCAACACTCAATCCTCAACCCTCAATCCTCAATACTTAACCATCAATCCTCAGTGATCAATACTCGATCTTCAATACTCAATCCTCAATCCTCAATTCTCAATCCTCAATCCTCAATCCTCAGCCTCAAACATCAATATTCAACCCTCAGTCCTCGTCCTCAATCCACAACCCTCAACCCTCAGTCCTCAATCCTCAATCTTCAATCCTCAATCCTCAACCCTCTATACTCAATCTTCAATCTTCAATCCTCAATACTCAATCGTCAATCCTCATTCTTCAATCCTCAATACCCAATCCTCAATCTTCAACCATCAATCCTCAATCATCAATTCTCAATCCTCAATCCTCAATCCTCAGACCTCAAACATCAATATTCAACCCTCAGTCCTCGTCCTCAATCCACAACCCTCAATACTCAATCCTCTATCTTCAATCATCAATATTCAATCTTCAATCCTCAATCCTCAATCCTCAATCCTCAACCCTCAATCCTCAATCCTCAAACTTCAACCCTCAATCCTCAATCCTGAATCCTCAATCCTCAATCTTCAATCCTCAATACTCAATCTTCAATCATCAATCCTCAATCCTCAATCGTCAATCCTCATTCTTCAATCCTCAATACCCAATCCTCAATCTTCAATCATCAATCCTCAATTCGCAATCCTCAACCCTGAATCCTCAGACCTCAAGTATCAATACTCAACCCTCAGTCCTCGTCCTCAATACACAACCCTCAATAATCAATCCTGAATCTTCATTCATCAATATTCAACCTTCAATCCTCAATCCTCAATCCTCAATGTTCAATCCTCAATACCCAATCCTCAATCTTCAATCCTCAATCCTCAAGCGTCAATCCTCAATCCTGAATCCTCAAACCTCAATCCTCAGTCCTCAAACCTCAATCCCTAATGCTCAATCCTGAATCCTCAATCTTCAGCTCACAGTCCTCATAAATCAATTGTCAATACTCAATCCTCAATAGAATATCCTCAATTCACAGTTTTCAATTCTCAATCCCCATTCTTCACTCTTCAAATCTCAATCAACAAATATCAGTTCTCATCTCTCAACCATCAACACTCAGTCCTCAATGTTCAATCCTCAATCCTCAATCCTCAATCTTCAATCCTCAATAATGAATCTTCAGTCCTCAATCCTCAATCCTCAATCCTCAATCCTGAATATTCAATCCTCAGTCCCCTATCCTCAATCTTCAATCCTCAGTCCTCAATCCTCAATTCTCAATCCTCAATACTCAGTCCTCAGTCCTCAAACCTCAATGCTCAGTCCTCAATCCTCTATCATCAATCCTCAACCTTCAATACTCAATACTCAATACTCAATCCTCAATCCTCAATCATCAATCATCAGTCCTCAATCTTCAATACTCAATCCTCAATCCCCAATGCTCAATACTCAACCATCAATCCTCAATTCTCAATACTCAATAGAATATCCTGAATCCTCAGGATTCAATACTCAAACCTCAGACCTCAACCCTCAGCCCTCATACTCCATCTTCAATCCTCTATCCTCAATCCTCAATCTTCAATCCTCAATACTCAATCTTCAATCCTCAGTCCTCAATCCAAAATACTCAATCTTCAATCCTCAATCCTCAATCCTCAATATTCAATTCTCAATACTCAATTTGCAATCCTCAATCCTCAAACCTCAATCCTCAATCATCATTCTTCAATCCTCAATACCCAATCTTCAATCTTCAATCCTCAATCCACAATCCTCAATTCTCAATCTTCAATCCTCAATCCTCAGACCTCAAACATCAATATTCAGCCCTCAGTCCTCGTCCTCAATCCACAACCCTCAATCCTCAGTCCTCAATATTCAATCATCAATTTTCAATCTTCAATCCTCAATCCTCAATCCTCAATCCTCAGTCCTCAATCCTCAATCTTCAATCCTCAATCCTCAATCCTCAATCCTCAACCCTCAGTCCTCAATCCTCAATCCTCAATCCTCAAACCTCAATCCCCAACCGTCAGTCCTCATTCTCCATCCTCAATTCTCAATCCTCATTCCTCAATCTTCAATCCCCAATACTCAACCTTCAATCCTCAACCTTCAATCCTCAATACTCAATCTGCAATCCTCAATCCTCAAACCTCAATCCTCAATCATCATTCTTCAATCCTCAATACCCAATCCTCAACCTTCAATCCTCAATCCACAATCCTCAATCCTCATTCTTCAATCCTCAATACCCAATCCTCAATCATCAGTCCTCAATCCTCAATCCTCAATTCTCAATCCTCAATCCTCAGTCCTCAGTCCTCAAACCTCAATACTCAACCCTCAGCCCTCATCCACCATCCTCAATCCTCAATCCTCAATCCTCAATCTTCAATCCTCAATACTCAATATTCAATCCTCGATCATCAATCCTCAATCCTCAATCCTCAATCCTCAATCCTCAATCCTCAATCCTCAATCCTGAGTCCTCAATGTTCAATCCTCAATACTTAATCTGCAATCCTCAATCCTCAATCCTCAATCCTCAATCCTCATTCATCAATGCTCAATACCCAATCCTCAATCTCGAATCCTCAATCCTCAATCCTGAATTCTCAATCCTCAATCCTCAATCCTCAGGCCTCAAACATCAATATTCAACCCTCAGTCCTCGTCCTCAAACCACAACCCTCAATCGTCAAACCTCAATCCCCAATCCTCAAGCTTCAATGCTCACTCCTCAATCCTCAATCATCAATCCTCAATCCTCAATCCTCAATCTTCAATCCTCAATCGTCAATCTTCAGTCCTCAATACTCAATCTTCAATTCTCAATCTTCAATCCTCAATCCTCAATCCTCAATCCTCAGTACTCAATCCTCAATCCTCAATCTTCAATCCTCAATACTCAATCTTCAATCCTCAATCCTCGATCCTCAATCCTCGATCCTCAATCTTCAATCCTCAATCCTCAATCCTCAACCTTAAATCCTCAATACTCAATCTGCTATCCTCAATCCTCAAACCCCAATCCTCAATCCTCATTCATCAATGCTCAATACCCAATCCTCAATCCTCAATCCTCAATCCTCAATCCTCAATTCTCAATCCTCAATCCTTAATCCTCAGACCTCAAACATCAATATTCAACCCTCAGCCCTCGTCCTCAATCAACAACCCTCAGTCCTCAGTCCTCAATATTCAATCATCAATATTCAATCTTCAATCCTCAATCCTCAATCCTCAATCCTCAATCCTCAATCCTCAACCCTCAATCCACAACCCTCAATCCTCAGTCCTCAGTCCTCAAATCTCAATCCTCAACCCTCAGCCCGCATCCTCAAACCTCAATCCTCAATCCTCAATCCTCAGCCCTCAACCGTCAGTCCTCATTCTCCATCCTCAATTCTCAATCCTCAATCCTCAATCTTCAATCCCCAATACTCAACCTTCAATCCTGAACCTTCAATCCTCAATACTCAATCTGCAATCCTCAATCCTCAAACCTCAATCCTCAATCATCATTCTTCAATCCTCAATACCCAATCCTCAATCTTCAATCCTCAATCCACAATCCTCAATTCTCAATCCTCAATCCTCAATCCTCAGACCTCAAACATCAATATTCAACCCTCAGTCCTCGTCCGCAATCCACAACCCTCAATCCTCAGACCTCAATCCTCAATCTTCAATCCTCAATCCTCAACCCTCAATACTCAATCTTCAATCTTCAATCCTCAATACTCAATCGTCAATCCTCAGTCCTCAATCCTCAATCCTCAATCCTCGTTCCTCAAACCTCAATCCTCAACCCTCAGTCCTCTTCCTCAATTCTCAATTCACAATCCTCAATCCTCAATCCTCAATCTTCAATCCCCAATAATAAATTTCCAATCCTAGATCCTCAATCCCCAATCCTCAATCCTTAATCCTCAATCTTCAATCCTCAATACTCAATCCTCAATCTTCAATCCTGAATCGCCAGTCCTCAATCTTCAATCCTCAATGCTCAATCCTCAATCCTCAATCATCAATCCTCAATCCTCAATCCTCAGTCCTCAATCCTCAATACTCAATCCTCAATCCTCAACCTTAAATCCTCAATACTCAATCTGCAATCCTCAATCCTCAATCCTCAATCCTCAATCCTCATTCTTCAATCCTCAATACCGAATCCTCAATCTTCAACCCTCAGTCCTCAATCATCAATTCTCAATCCTCAGTCCTCAATCCTCAGGCCTCAAACGTCAATATTCAACCCTCAGTCCTCGTCCTCAAACCACAACCCTCAATCGTCAAACCTCAATCCCCAATCCTCAATCTTCAATGCTCAATCCTCAATCCTCAATCCTCAATCCTCAATCCTCAATCTTCAATCCTCAATACTCAATCTTCAATCCTCAATCCTCAATCCTCAATCCTCGATCCTCAATCTTCAATCCTCAATCCTCAATCCTCAACCTTAAATCCTCAATACTCAATCTGCTATCCTCAATCCTCAAACCTCAACCCTCAATCCTCATTCTTCAATGCTCAATACCCAATCCTCAATCTTCAATCCTCAATCCTCAATCCTCAATTCTCAATCCTCAATCCTTAATCCTCAGACCTCAAACATCAATATTCAACCCTCAGCCCTCGCCCTCAATCCACAACCCTCAATCCTCAGTCCTCAATATTCAGTCATCAATATTCAATCTTCAATCCTCAATCCTCAATCCTCAATCTTCAATCCTCAATCCTCAATCCTCAATCCGCAACCCTCAATCCTCAGTCCTCAATATTCAATCATCAATATTCAATCTTCAATCCTCAATCCCCAATCGTCAATCCTCAATCCTCAATCCCCAATCCTCATTCTTCAATCCTCAATACCCAATCCTCAATCTCCAATCCTCAATCCTCAATCCTCAATTCTCAATCCTCAATCCTCAGTCCTCAGTCCTCAAACATCAATCCTCAACCCACAGCCCTCGTCCTCAATCCTCAATCCTCAATCCTCAATCCTCAGCCCTCAGTCCTCAAACCTCAATGCTCAATCCTGAATCCCCAATCCTCAATCCTCAATCCTCAATCATCAATCCTCAATCTTCAATACTCATTCCTCAATCCTCAATCCCCAATCCTCAATCTTCAACACTCAATACTCAACCATCAATACTCAATACTTAACCATCAATCCTCAGTGATAAATACTCGATCTTCAATACTCAATCCTCAATCTTCAATCCTCAATCCTCAATCCTCAACCCTCAATCCTCATTTCTCAAACCTCAATCCTCAACCCTCAGTCCTCATCCTCAATTCTCAATTCTCAATCCTCAATCCTCAATTCTCAATCTTCATCCTCAATAATCAATCTCCAATCCTAGATCCACAATCCTCAATCCTCAATCCCCAATCTTCAATCCTCAATAATCAATCTTCAATCCTCAATCCTCAATCTTCAATCCTCAATCCTCAGTCCTCAATCCTCAATACTCAGTCCTCAATCATTAATCCTCAATCTTCAATACTAAATCCTCAATCCTCAAACCTCAATTCTCAATACTCAACCATCAATCCTCAATTCTCAATGCTCAATATAGTACCCTGAATTCTCAGGATCCTATACTCAAACCTCAATCCTCAACCCTCAGCCCTCACCCTCAATCCTCAATACTCAATCCTCAATCCTCAACATTCAATCCTCTATAATCAATCTTCAATCCTCAATCCTCAATCCTCAATCCTCAATCCTCAATCCTCAGTCATAAATCCTCAATCTTCAATACTCAATCGTCAATTCTCAGTCCTCAATCCTCAATCCTCAATCCTCGTTCCTCAAACCTCAATCGTCAACCCTCAGTCCTCATCCTCAATTCTCAATTCTCAATCCTCAATCCTAACTCCTCAATCTTCAATCCCCTATAATAAATTTCCAATCCTAGATCCTCAATCCCCAATCCTCAATCCTTAATCCTCAATCTTCAATCCTCAATACTCAATCTTCAATCCTCAATCCTCAGTCCTCAATCCTCAATCCTCAATCCTCAATCCTGAATCCTCAGTCTTCAATCCTCAATACTCAATCTGCAATCATCAATAATCAATCTTCAATCCTGAATCATCAATCCTCAATCCTCAATCCTCAATCCTCAATCCTCAATCCTCAATCCTCAATCCTGAATCCTGAATCTTCAATCCTCAATACTCAATCTGCAATCCTCAATCCTCAATCCTCAATCCTCAATCCACATTCTTCAATCCTCAATACCCAATCCTCAATCTTCAACCCTCAGTCCTCAATCATCAATTCTCAATCCTCAGTCCTCAATCCTCAGGCCTCAAACGTCAATATTCAACCTTCAGTCCTCGTCCTCAAACCACAACCCTCAATCGTCAAACCTCAATCCCCAATCCTCAATCTTCAATGCTCAATCCTCAATCCTCAATCCTCAATCCTCAATCCTCAATCTTCAATCCTCAATACTCAATCTTCAATCCTCAATCCTCAATCCACAATCCTCGATCCTCAATCTTCAATCCTCAATCCTCAATCCTCAACCTTAAATCCTCAATACTCAATCTGCTATCCTCAATCCTCAAACCTCAGCCCTCAATCCTCATTCTTCAATGCTCAATACCCAATCCTCAATCTTCAATCCTCAATCCTCAATCCTCAATTCTCAATCCTCAATCCTTAATCCTCAGACCTCAAACATCAATATTCAACCCTCAGCCCTCGTCCTCAATCCACAACCCTCAATCCTCAGTCCTCAATATTCAGTCATCAATATTCAATCATCAATCCTCAATCCTCAATCCTCAATCTTCAATCCTCAATCCTCAATCCTCAATCCACAACCCTCAATCCTCAGTCCTCAATATTCAATCATCAATATTCAATCTTCAATCCTCAATCCCCAATCGTCAATCCTCAATCCTCAATCCTCAATCCTCATTCATCAATCCTCAATACCCAATCCTCAATCTTCAATCCTCACTCCTCAATCCTCAATTCTCAATGCTCAATCCACAGTCCTCAGTCCTCAAACCTCAATCCTCAACCCTCAGCTCTCATCCTCAAACCTCAATCCCCAGTCCTCAATCCTCAGCCCTCAGTCCTCAAACCTCAATGCTCAATCCTCAATCCCCAATCCTCAATCCTCAATCCTCTATCATCAATCCTCAATCTTCAATACTCAATCCACAATCCTCAATCCTCAATCGTCAATATTCAACACTCAACCCTCAACCATCAATCCTCAATGCTCAACAATCAATCCTCAATTCTCAATACTCAATAGAACATCCTCAATTCTGATGGTTCAATACTCATTCCAGCATATTCAATAATCAGATCTCAAACCTCAAGCATCAATCCTCAACACTCAATCCTCAACACTCAGTCCTCTGTCTTCAATACTACATCCTCAACCCTCAATCCTCAAGCGTCAATCCTCAATACTCAATCCTCAATCCTCAATCCTCAATCATCAATCTTCAATCCTCAATACTCAATCTTCAATCCTCAATGCTCAATCCTCAATCCTCAATCCTCAATCCTCAATCATCAATCCTCAATCTTCAATACTCAATCCTCAATCCTCAATCCTCAATCCTCAATACTCAACCATCAATCCTAAATACTCAATGCTCAATAGAATATCCTGAATTCTCAGGATTCTATACTCAAACTTCAATCCTCAACCCTCAGCCCTCATCCTCAATCCTCAATACTCAATCCTCAATCCTCAACATTCAATCCTCCATACTCAATCTTCAATCCTCAATCCTCAATCCTCAATCCTCAATCCTCAATCCTCAATCATCACTCCTCAATCTTCAATACTCAATCCTCAATCCTCAATCCTCAATCCTCAATACTCAACCATCAACCCTAAATTCTCAATGCTCAATAGAATGTCCTGAATTCTCAGGATTCTATACTCAAACTTCAATCCTCAACCCTCAGACCTCATTCTCAATCCTCAATCCTCAATCCTCAAAATTCAATCCCCAATACTCAATCTTCAATCCTCAATCCTCAATCTTCAATCCTCAATACTCAATCTTCAATCCTCAATCCTCAATCCTCAATCCTTTATCCTCAATCTTCAATCCTCAATACTCAATCTTCAATCCTCAATCCTCAATCCTCAATCCTCAATCCTCATTCTTCAATGCTCAATACCCAATCCTCAATCTTCAATCCTCAATCCTCAATCCTCAATCCTCAATCCTCAATCCTCATTCTTCAATCCTCAATACCCAATCCTCAATCTTCAATCCTCAATCTCCAATCCTCAATTCTCAATCCTCAAACCACAGTCCTCAGTCCTCAAACCTCAATCCTCGACCCTCAGCCCTCATCCTCAGTCCTCAATCCTCAATCCTCAATCCTCAGCCCTCAGTCCTCAAACCTCAATGCTCAATCCTCAATCCCCAATCCTCATTCTTCAATCCTCAATACCCAATCCTCAATCTCCAATCCTCAATCCTCAATCCTCAATTCTCAATCCTCAATCCTCAGTCCTCAGTCCTCAAACCTCAATCCTCAACCCACAGCCCTCGTCCTCAATCCTCAATCCTCAATCCTCAATCCTCAGCCCTCAGTCCTCAAACCTCAATGCTCAATCCTGAATCCCCAATCCTCAATCCTCAATCCTCAATCATTAATCCTCAATCTTCAATACTCATTCCTCAATCCTCAATCCCCAATCCTCAATCTTCAATCATCAATCCTCAATCTTCAACACTCAATACTCAACCATCAATCCTCAATACTTAACCATCAATCCTCAGTGATCAATACTCGATCTTCAATACTCAATCCTCAGTCCTCAATCCTCAATCCTCAATCCTCAACCCTCAATCCTCATTTCTCAAACCTCAATCCTCAACCCTCAGTCCTCATCCTCAATTCTCAATTCTCAATCCTCAATCCTCAATTCTCAATCTTCATCCTCAATAATCAATCTCCAATCCTAGATCCACAATCCTCAATCCTCAATCCCCAATCTTCAATCCTCAATAATCAATCTTCAATCCTCAATCCTCAATCTTCAATCCTCAATCCTCAATCCTCAATCCTCAATACTCAATCCTCAATCATTAATCCTCAATCTTCAATACTAAATCCTCAATCCTCAAACCTCAATTCTCAATACTCAACCATCAATCCTCAATTCTCAATGCTCAATATAGTACCCTGAATTCTCAGGATCCAATACTCAAACCTCAATCCTCAACCCTCAGCCCTCATCCTCAAACCTCAATGCTCAATCCTCAAACCCCAATCCTCATTCTTCAATCCTCAGTACCCAATCCTCAATTTCCAATCCTCAATCCTCAATCCTCAATTCTCAATCCTCAATCCTCAGTCCTCAGTCCTCAAACCTCAATCCTCAACCCACAGCCCTCGTCCTCAATCCTCAATCCTCAATCCTCAATCCTCAGCCCTCAGTCCTCAAACCTCAATGCTCAATCCTGAATCCCCAATCCTCAATCCTCAATCCTCAATCATCAATCCTCAATCTTCAATACTCATTCCTCAATCCTCAATCCCTAATCCTCAATCTTCAATCATCAATCCTCAATCTTCAACACTCAATACTCAACCCTCAACCCTCAATACTTAACCATCAATCCTCAGTGATCAATACTCGATCTTCAATACTCAATCCTCAATCCTCAATCCTCAATCCTCAATCCTCAATCCTCAACCCTCAATCCTCATTTCTCAAACCTCAATCCTCAACCCTCAGTCCTCATCCTCAATTCTCAATTCTCAATCCTCAATCCTCAATTCTCAATCTTCATCCTCAATAATCAATCTCCAAACCTAGATCCACAATCCTCAATCCTCAATCCCCAATCTTCAATCCTCAATAATCAATCTTCAATCCTCAATCCTCAATCTTCAATCCTCAATCCTCAATCCTCAATCCTCAATACTCAATCCTCAATCATTAATCCTCAATCTTCAATACTAAATCCTCAAACCTCAAACCTCAATTCTCAATACTCAACCATCAATCCTCAATTCTCAATGCTCAATATAGTACCCTGAATTCTCAGGATCCTATACTCAAACCTCAATCCTCAACCCTCAGCCCTCATCCTCAATCCTCAATACTCAATCCTCAATCCTCAACATTCAATCATCAATATTCAATCTTCAATCCTCAATCCCCAATCCTCAATCCTCAATCCTCAATCCTCAGCCCTCAGTCCTCAAACCTCAATGCTCAATCCTGAATCCCCAATCCTCAATCCTCAATCCTCAATCATCAATCCTCAATCTTCAATACTCATTCCTCAATCCTCAATCCCCAATCCTCAATCTTCAATCATCAATCCTCAATCTTCAACACTCAATACTCAACCATCAATCCTCAATACTTAACCATCAATTCTCAGTGATCAATACTCGGTCTTCAATACTCAATCCTCAGTCCTCAATCCTCAATCCTCAATCCTCAACCCTCAATCCTCATTTCTCAAACCTCAATCCTCTACCCTCAGTCCTCATCCTCAATTCTCAATTCTCAATCCTCAATCCTCAATTCTCAATCTTCATCCTCAATAATCAATCTCCAATCCTAGATCCACAATCCACAATCCTCAATCCCCAATCTTCAATCCTCAATAATCAATCTTCAATCCTCAATCCTCAATCTTCAATCCTCAATCCTCAATCCTCAATCCTCAATACACAATCCTCAATCATTAATCCTCAATCTTCAATACTAAATCCTCAATCATCAAACCTCAATTCTCAATACTCAACCATCAATCCTCAATTCTCAATGCTCAATATAGTACCCTGAATTCTCAGGATCCAATACTCAAACCTCAATCCTCAACCCTCAGCCCTCATCCTCAATCCTCAATACTCAATCCTCAATCCTCAACATTCAATCCTCTATAATCAATCTTCAATCCTCAATCCTCAATCCTCAATCCTCAATCCTCAATCCTCAGTAATAAATCCTCAATCTTCAATACTCAATCGTCAATTCTCAGTCCTCAATCCTCAATCCTCAATCCTCGTTCCTCAAACCTCAATCGTCAACCCTCAGTCCTCATCCTCAATTCTCAATTCTCAATCCTCAATCCTCAATCCTCAATCTTCAATCCCCTATAATAAATTTCCAATCCTAGATCCTCAATCCCCAATCCTCAATCCTTAATCCTCAATCTTCAATCCTCAATACTCAATCTTCAATCCTCAATCCTCAATCTTCAATCCTCAATACTCAATCTTCAATCCTCAATCCTCAATCCTCAATCCTCTATCCTCAATCTTCAATCCTCAATACTCAATCTTCAATCCTCAATCCTCAATCCTCAATCCTCAATCCTCATTCTTCAATGCTCAATACCCAATCCTCAATCCTCAATCCTCAATCCTCAATCCTCAATCCTCAGTAATAAATCCTCAATCTTCAATACTCAATCGTCAATTCTCAGTCCTCAATCCTCAATCCTCAATCCTCGTTCCTCAAACCTCAATCGTCAACCCTCAGTCCTCATCCTCAATTCTCAATTCTCAATCCTCAATCCTCAATCCTCAATCTTCAATCCCCTATAATAAATTTCCAATCCTAGATCCTCAATCCCCAATCCTCAATCCTTAATCCTCAATCTTCAATCCTCAATACTCAATCTTCAATCCTCAATCCTCAATCTTCAATCCTCAATACTCAATCTTCAATCCTCAATCCTCAATCCTCAATCCTCTATCCTCAATCTTCAATCCTCAATACTCAATCTTCAATCCTCAATCCTCAATCCTCAATCCTCAATCCTCATTCTTCAATGCTCAATACCCAATCCTCAATCTTCAATCCTCAATCCTCAATCCTCAATCCTCAATCCTCAATCCTCATTCTTCAATCCTCAATACCCAATCCTCAATCTTCAATCCTCAATCCTCAATCCTCAATTCTCAATCCTCAAACCACAGTCCTCAGTCCTCAAACCTCAATCCTCGACCCTCAGCCCTCATCCTCAATCCTCAATCCTCAATCCTCAATCCTCAGCCCTCAGTCCTCAAACCTCAATGCTCAATCCTCAAACCCCAATCCTCATTCTTCAATCCTCAGTACCCAATCCTCAATCTCCAATCCTCAATCCTCAATCCTCAATTCTCAATCCTCAATCCTCAGTCCTCAGTCCTCAAACCTCAATCCTCAACCCACAGCCCTCGTCCTCAATCCTCAATCCTCAATCCTCAATCCTCAGCCCTCAGTCCTCAAACCTCAATGCTCAATCCTGAATCCCCAATCCTCAATCCTCAATCCTCAATCATCAATCCTCAATCTTCAATACTCATTCCTCAATCCTCAATCCCCAATCCTCAATCTTCAATCATCAATCCTCAATCTTCAACACTCAATACTCAACCCTCAACCCTCAATACTTAACCATTAATCCTCAGTGATCAATACTCGATCTTCAATACTCAATCCGCAATCCTCAATCCTCAATCCTCAATCCTCAATCCTCAACCCTCAATCCTCATTTCTCAAACCTCAATCCTCAACCCTCAGTCCTCATCCTCAATTCTCAATTCTCAATCCTCAATCCTCAATTCTCAATCTTCATCCTCAATAATCAATCTCCAAACCTAGATCCACAATCCTCAATCCTCAATCCCCAATCTTCAATCCTCAATAATCAATCTTCAATCCTCAATCCTCAATCTTCAATCCTCAATCCTCAATCCTCAATCCTCAATACTCATTCCTCAATCATTAATCCTCAATCTTCAATACTAAATCCTCAAACATCAAACCTCAATTCTCAATACTCAACCATCAATCCTCAATTCTCAATGCTCAATATAGTACCCTGAATTCTCAGGCTCCTATACTCAAACCTCAATCCTCAACCCTCAGCCCTCATCCTCAATCCTCAATACTCAATCCTCAATCCTCAACATTCAATCATCAATATTCAATCTTCAATCCTCAATCCCCAATCCTCAATCCTCAATCCTCAATCCTCAATCCTCATTCTTCAATCCTCAATACCCAATCCTCAACCTTCAATCCTCAATCCTCAATCCTCAACTCTCAATCCTCAATCCTCAGTCCTCAGTCCTCAAACCTCAATCCTCAACCCTCAGCCCTCATCCTCAAACCTCAATCCTCAATCCTCAATCGTCAGCCCTCAGTCCTCAAACCTCAATGCTCAATCCTCAATCCCCAATCCTCAATCCTCAATCCTCAGCCATCAATCATCAATCTTCAATCCCCTATAATAAATTTCCAATCCTAGATCCTCAATCCCCAATCCTCAATCCTTAATCCTCAATCTTCAATCCTCAATACTCAATCTTCAATCCTCAATCCTCAATCTTCAATCCTCAATACTCAATCTTCAATCCTCAATCCTCAATCCTCAATCCTCTATCCTCAATCTTCAATCCTCAATACTCAATCTTCAATCCTCAATCCTCAATCCTCAATCCTCAATCCTCATTCTTCAATGCTCAATACCCAATCCTCAATCTTCAATCCTCAATCCTCAATCCTCAATCCTCAATCCTCAATCCTCATTCTTCAATCCTCAATACCCAATCCTCAATCTTCAATCCTCAATCCTCAATCCTCAATTCTCAATCCTCAAACCACAGTCCTCAGTCCTCAAACCTCAATCCTCGACCCTCAGCCCTCATCCTCAATCCTCAATCCTCAATCCTCAATCCTCAGCCCTCAGTCCTCAAACCTCAATGCTCAATCCTCAAACCCCAATCCTCATTCTTCAATCCTCAGTACCCAATCCTCAATCTCCAATCCTCAATCCTCAATCCTCAATTCTCAATCCTCAATCCTCAGTCCTCAGTCCTCAAACCTCAATCCTCAACCCACAGCCCTCGTCCTCAATCCTCAATCCTCAATCCTCAATCCTCAGCCCTCAGTCCTCAAACCTCAATGCTCAATCCTGAATCCCCAATCCTCAATCCTCAATCCTCAATCATCAATCCTCAATCTTCAATACTCATTCCTCAATCCTCAATCCCCAATCCTCAATCTTCAATCATCAATCCTCAATCTTCAACACTCAATACTCAACCCTCAACCCTCAATACTTAACCATTAATCCTCAGTGATCAATACTCGATCTTCAATACTCAATCCGCAATCCTCAATCCTCAATCCTCAATCCTCAATCCTCAACCCTCAATCCTCATTTCTCAAACCTCAATCCTCAACCCTCAGTCCTCATCCTCAATTCTCAATTCTCAATCCTCAATCCTCAATTCTCAATCTTCATCCTCAATAATCAATCTCCAAACCTAGATCCACAATCCTCAATCCTCAATCCCCAATCTTCAATCCTCAATAATCAATCTTCAATCCTCAATCCTCAATCTTCAATCCTCAATCCTCAATCCTCAATCCTCAATACTCATTCCTCAATCATTAATCCTCAATCTTCAATACTAAATCCTCAAACCTCAAACCTCAATTCTCAATACTCAACCATCAATCCTCAATTCTCAATGCTCAATATAGTACCCTGAATTCTCAGGCTCCTATACTCAAACCTCAATCCTCAACCCTCAGCCCTCATCCTCAATCCTCAATACTCAATCCTCAATCCTCAACATTCAATCATCAATATTCAATCTTCAATCCTCAATCCCCAATCCTCAATCCTCAATCCTCAATCCTCAATCCTCATTCTTCAATCCTCAATACCCAATCCTCAACCTTCAATCCTCAATCCTCAATCCTCAACTCTCAATCCTCAATCCTCAGTCCTCAGTCCTCAAACCTCAATCCTCAACCCTCAGCCCTCATCCTCAAACCTCAATCCTCAATCCTCAATCGTCAGCCCTCAGTCCTCAAACCTCAATGCTCAATCCTCAATCCCCAATCCTCAATCCTCAATCCTCAGCCATCAATCATCAATCTTCAATACTCAATCCACAATCCTCAATCCTCAATCCTCAATATTCAACACTCAACCCTCAACCATCAATCCTCAATGCTCAACCATCAATCCTCAATTCTCAATACTCAATAGAACATCCTGAATTCTGATGGTTCAATACTCAATCCAGCATATTCAATAATCAGATCTCATACCTCAAGCATCAATTCTCAACACTCGATCCTCAACACTCAGTCCTCTCTCTTCAATCCTACATCCTCAACACTCAATCCTCAAGCGCCAATCCTCAATAGTCAATCCTCAATCCTCAATCCTCAATCATCAATCTTCAATCCTCAATACTCAATCCTCAATCTTCAATACTCAATACTCAATCCTCAGTCATCAATCATCAATCCTCAATCTTCAATACTCAATCCTCAATCCCCAATGCCCAATACTCAACCATAAATCCTCAATTCTCAATACTCAATAGAATATCCTGAATATTCAGGATTCAATACTCAAACCTCAAACCTCAACCCTCAGCCCTCATACGCCATCTTCAATCCTCTATCCTCAATCCTCAATCTTCAATCCTCAATACTCAATCTTCAATCCTCAGTCCTCAATCCTCAATCCTCAATCTTCAATCCTCAATCCTCAATCCTCAATCTTCAATTCTCAATACTCAATCTGCAATCCTCAATCCTCAAACCTCAATCCTCAATCATCATTCTTCAATCCTCAATTCCCAATCTTCAATCTTCAATCCTCAATCCACAATCCTCAATTCTCAATCTTCAATCCTCAATCCTCAGACCTCAAACATCAATATTCAACCGTCAGTCCTCGTCCTCAATCCACAACCCTCAATCCTCAGTCCTCAATATTCAATCATCAATTTTCAATCTTCAATCCTCAATCCTCAATCCTCAATCCTCAGTCCTCAATCCTCAATCTTCAATCCTCAATCCTCAATCCTCAATCCTCAATCTTCAATCTTCAATCCACAATACTCAATCTTCAATCCTCAATACTCAATCCTCAATCCTCAATCCTCAATCTTCAATCTTCAATCCTCAATACTAAATCTTCAATCCTCAATCCTCAATCCTCAATCCTCAATCCTCAGTCTTCAATCCTCAATACTCAATCTTCAATCCTCAATCCTCAAACCTCAATCCTCAACCGTCTGTCCTCATTCTCCATCCTCAATTCTCAATCCTCAATCCTCAATCTTCAATCCCCAATACTCAATTTTCAATCCTCAATCTTCAATCCTCAATACTCAATCTGCAATCCTCAATCCTCAAACCTCAATCCTCAATCATCATTCTTCAATCCTCAATACCCAATCCTCAATCTTCAATCCTCAATCCACAATCCTCAATTCTCAATCCTCAATCCTCAATCCTCAGACCTCAAACATCAATATTCAACCCTCAGTTCTCGTCCTCAATCCACAACCCCCAATTCTCAGTCCTCAATATTCAATCATTCAATTTTCAATCTTCGATCCTCAATCCTCAATCCTCAATCCTCAGTCCTCAATCCTCAATCTTCAATCCTCAATCCTCAATCCTCAATACTCAATCTTCAATCTTCAATCCTCAATACTCAATCCTCAATCTTCAATACTCAATCCACAATCCTCAATTTCTAATCCTCAATCCTCAATCCTCAGACCTCAAACATCAATCTTCAACCCTCAGTCCTCGTCCTCAATCTACAACCCTCAATGCTCAGTCCTCAATATTCAATCATCAATTTTCAATCTTCAATCCTCAATCCTCAATCCTCAATCCTCAGTCCTCAATCCTCAATCTTCAATCCTCAACCCTCAATCCTCAATACTCAATCTTCAATCTTCAATCCTCAATACTCAATGTTCAATCCTCAATCCTCAATCCTCAATCCTCAATCCTCAGTCTTCAATCCTCAATACTCAATCTTCAATCATCAATCCTCAATCCTCAATCGTCAATCCTCATTCTTCAATATTCAATACCCAATCCTCAATCTTCAATCCTCAATCCTCAATCCTCAATCCTCAATCCTCAATCCTCATTCTTCAATCCTCAATACCCAATCCTCAATCTTCAACCCTCAGTCCTCAATCATCAATTCTCAATCCTCAACCCTCAATCCTCAGGCCTCAAACATCAATATTCAACCCTCAGTCCTCGTCCTCAAACCACAATCCTCAACCCTCAGTCCTCAATATTCAATCATCAATATTCAATCTTCAATCCTCAATCCTCAATCCTCAATCCTCAATTCTCAACACTCAATCCTCAACACTCAGTCCTTTCTCTTCAATCCTACATCCTCAACCCTCAATCCTCAAGCGTCAGTCCTCAATACTCAATCCTCAATCCTCAATCCTCAATCCTCAATCTTCAATCTTCAATCCTCAATCCTCAATATTCAATCCCCAATCCTCAATCCTCAATCCTCAATACTCAATCCTCAATCATTAATCCTCAATCTTCAATACTCAATCCTCAATCCTCAAACCTCAATCCTCAATCCACAACACTCAATCCTCAGGCCTCAATATTCAATCATCAATATTCAATCTTCAATCCTCAATCCCCAATCCTCAATCCTCAATCCTCAATCCTCAATCCTCATTCTTCAATCCTCAATACCCAATCCTCAATCTTCAATCCTCAATCCTCAATCCTCAACTCTCAATCCTCAATCCTCAG
Source organism: Calliopsis andreniformis (assembly GCF_051401765.1). Taxonomy (NCBI): domain Eukaryota; kingdom Metazoa; phylum Arthropoda; class Insecta; order Hymenoptera; family Andrenidae; genus Calliopsis; species Calliopsis andreniformis. Next base: position 78,028 of record NW_027480822.1, read on the forward strand.
TCCTCAGTCCTCAAACCTCAATCCTCAACCCTCAGCCCTCATCCTCAAACCTCAATCCTCAATCCTCAATCGTCAGCCCTCAGTCCTCAAACCTCAATGCTCAATCCTCAATCCCCAATCCTCAATCCTCAATCCTCAGCCATCAATCATCAATCTTCAATACTCAATCCACAATCCTCAATCCTCAATCCTCAATATTCAACACTCAACCCTCAACCATCAATCCTCAATGCTCAACCATCAATCCTCAATTCTCAATACTCAATAGAACATCCTGAATTCTGATGGTTCAATACTCAATCCAGCATATTCAATAATCAGATCTCATACCTCAAGCATCAATTCTCAACACTCGATCCTCAACACTCAGTCCTCTCTCTTCAATCCTACATCCTCAACACTCAATCCTCAAGCGCCAATCCTCAATAGTCAATCCTCAATCCTCAATCCTCAATCATCAATCTTCAATCCTCAATACTCAATCCTCAATCTTCAATACTCAATACTCAATCCTCAGTCATCAATCATCAATCCTCAATCTTCAATACTCAATCCTCAATCCCCAATGCCCAATACTCAACCATAAATCCTCAATTCTCAATACTCAATAGAATATCCTGAATATTCAGGATTCAATACTCAAACCTCAAACCTCAACCCTCAGCCCTCATACGCCATCTTCAATCCTCTATCCTCAATCCTCAATCTTCAATCCTCAATACTCAATCTTCAATCCTCAGTCCTCAATCCTCAATACTCAATCTTCAATCCTCAATCCTCAATCCTCAATCTTCAATTCTCAATACTCAATCTGCAATCCTCAATCCTCAAACCTCAATCCTCAATCATCATTCTTCAATCCTCAATTCCCAATCTTCAATCTTCAATCCTCAATCCACAATCCTCAATTCTCAATCTTCAATCCTCAATCCTCAGACCTCAAACATCAATATTCAACCGTCAGTCCTCGTCCTCAATCCACAACCCTCAATCCTCAGTCCTCAATATTCAATCATCAATTTTCAATCTTCAATCCTCAATCCTCAATCCTCAATCCTCAGTCCTCAATCCTCAATCTTCAATCCTCAATCCTCAATCCTCAATCCTCAATCTTCAATCTTCAATCCACAATACTCAATCTTCAATCCTCAATACTCAATCCTCAATCCTCAATCCTCAATCTTCAATCTTCAATCCTCAATACTAAATCTTCAATCCTCAATCCTCAATCCTCAATCCTCAATCCTCAGTCTTCAATCCTCAATACTCAATCTTCAATCCTCAATCCTCAAACCTCAATCCTCAACCGTCTGTCCTCATTCTCCATCCTCAATTCTCAATCCTCAATCCTCAATCTTCAATCCCCAATACTCAATTTTCAATCCTCAATCTTCAATCCTCAATACTCAATCTGCAATCCTCAATCCTCAAACCTCAATCCTCAATCATCATTCTTCAATCCTCAATACCCAATCCTCAATCTTCAATCCTCAATCCACAATCCTCAATTCTCAATCCTCAATCCTCAATCCTCAGACCTCAAACATCAATATTCAACCCTCAGTTCTCGTCCTCAATCCACAACCCCCAATTCTCAGTCCTCAATATTCAATCATTCAATTTTCAATCTTCGATCCTCAATCCTCAATCCTCAATCCTCAGTCCTCAATCCTCAATCTTCAATCCTCAATCCTCAATCCTCAATACTCAATCTTCAATCTTCAATCCTCAATACTCAATCCTCAATCTTCAATACTCAATCCACAATCCTCAATTTCTAATCCTCAATCCTCAATCCTCAGACCTCAAACATCAATATTCAACCCTCAGTCCTCGTCCTCAATCTACAACCCTCAATGCTCAGTCCTCAATATTCAATCATCAATTTTCAATCTTCAATCCTCAATCCTCAATCCTCAATCCTCAGTCCTCAATCCTCAATCTTCAATCCTCAACCCTCAATCCTCAATACTCAATCTTCAATCTTCAATCCTCAATACTCAATGTTCAATCCTCAATCCTCAATCCTCAATCCTCAATCCTCAGTCTTCAATCCTCAATACTCAATCTTCAATCATCAATCCTCAATCCTCAATCGTCAATCCTCATTCTTCAATCTTCAATACCCAATCCTCAATCTTCAATCCTCAATCCTCAATCCTCAATCCTCAATCCTCAATCCTCATTCTTCAATCCTCAATACCCAATCCTCAATCTTCAACCCTCAGTCCTCAATCATCAATTCTCAATCCTCAACCCTCAATCCTCAGGCCTCAAACATCAATATTCAACCCTCAGTCCTCGTCCTCAAACCACAATCCTCAACCCTCAGTCCTCAATATTCAATCATCAATATTCAATCTTCAATCCTCAATCCTCAATCCTCAATCCTCAATTCTCAACACTCAATCCTCAACACTCAGTCCTTTCTCTTCAATCCTACATCCTCAACCCTCAATCCTCAAGCGTCAGTCCTCAATACTCAATCCTCAATCCTCAATCCTCAATCCTCAATCTTCAATCTTCAATCCTCAATCCTCAATATTCAATCCCCAATCCTCAATCCTCAATCCTCAATACTCAATCCTCAATCATTAATCCTCAATCTTCAATACTCAATCCTCAATCCTCAAACCTCAATCCTCAATCCACAACACTCAATCCTCAGGCCTCAATATTCAATCATCAATATTCAATCTTCAATCCTCAATCCCCAATCCTCAATCCTCAATCCTCAATCCTCAATCCTCATTCTTCAATCCTCAATACCCAATCCTCAATCTTCAATCCTCAATCCTCAATCCTCAATTCTCAATCCTCAATCCTCAGTCCTCAGTCCTCAAACCTCAATCCTCAAACCTCAGCCCTCATCCTCAAACCTCAATCCTCAATCCTCAATCCTCAGCCCTCAGTCCTCAAACCTCAATGCTCAATCCTCAATCCCCAATCCTCAATCCTCAATCCTCAGTCATCATTCCTCAATCTTCAATACTCAATCCACAATCCTCAATCCTCAATCCTCAATATTAAACACTCAACCCTCAACCATCAATCCTCACTGCTCAACCATCAATCCTCAATTCTCAATACTCAATAGAACATCCTGAATTCTGATGGTTCAATACTCAATCCAGCATATTCAATAATCAGATCTCAAACCTCAAGCATCAATTCTCAACACTCGATCCTCAACACTCAGTCCTCTCTCTTCAATCCTACATCCTCAACCCTCAATCCTCAAACGCCAATCCTCAATACTCAATCCTCAATCCTCAATCCTCAATCATCAATCTTCAATCCTCAATACTCAATCCTCAATCTTCAATACTCAATACTCAATCCTCAATCTTCAATCCTCAATCATCAATCATCAATCCTCAATCTTCAATAATCAACCCTCAATCCCCAATGCTCAATACTCAACCATCAATCCTCAATTCTCAATACTCAATAGAATATCCTGAATCCTCAGGATTCAATACTCAAACCTCAAACCTCAACCCTCAGCCCTCATACTCCATCTTCAATCCTCTATCCTCAATCCTCAATCTTCAATCCTCAATACTCAATCTTCAATCCTCAGTCCTCAATCCTCAATACTCAATCTTCAATCCTCAATCCTCAATCCTCAATCTTCAATTCTCAATACTCAATCTGCAATCCTCAATCCTCAAACCTCAATCCTCAATCATCATTCTTCAATCCACTATACCCAATCTTCAATCTTCAATCCTCAATCCACAATCCTCAATTCTCAATCTTCAATCCTCAATCCTCGGACCTCAAACATCAATATTCAACCCTCGGTCCTCGTCCTCAATCCACATCCCTCAAACCTCAGTCCTCAATATTCAATCATCAATTTTCAATCTTCAATCCTCAATCCTCAATCCTCAATCCTCAGTCCTCAATCCTCAATCTTCAATCCTCAATCCTCAATCCTCAATACTCAATCTTCAATCTTCAATCCACAATACTCAATCTTCAATCCTCAATCCTCAATCCTCAATCCTCAATCCTCAATCCTCAATCTTCAATCCTCAATACTCAATACTCAATATTCAATCATCAATCCTCAATCCTCAATCGTCAATCCTCATTCTTCAATCCTCAATACCCAATCCTCAATCTTCAATCCTCAATCCTCAAGCCTCAATCCTCAATCCTCAATCCTCATTCTTCAATCGTCAATACCCAATCCTCAATCATCAGTCCTCAATCCTCAATCCTCAATTCTCAATCCTCAATCCTCAGTCCTCAGTCCTCAAACCTCAATACTCAACCCTCAGCCCTCATCCACCATCCTCAATCCTCAATCCTCAATCCTCAATCTTCAATCCTCAATACTCAATCTTCAATCCTCGATCCTCAATCCTCAATCCTCAATCCTCAATCCTCAGGCATCAATACTCAATCTTCAATACTCAATCCTCAATCCTCAATCCTCAATCCTCAACCCTCAATCCTCATACCTCAAACCTCAATCCTCAACCCTCAGTCCTCATACTCAATTCTCAATTCTCAATCCTCAATCCTCAATCATCAATCTTCAATCCTCAATAATCAATCTCCAATCCTAGATACTCAATCCCCAATCTTCGATCCTTAATCCTCAATCTTCAATCCTCAATCCCCAGTCCTCAATCTTCAATCCTCAATGCTCAATCCTCAATCCTCAATCCTCAGTCCTCAATCCTCAATCCTCAATCCTCAAACCTCAATCCTCAACCGTCAGTCCTCATTCTCCATTCTCAATTCTCAATCCTCATTACTCAATCTTCAATCCCCAATACTCAATCTTCAATCCTCAATCTTCAATCCTCAATACTCAATCTGCAATCCTCAATCCTCAAACCTCAATCATCAATCATCATTCTTCAATCTTCAATACCCAATCCTCAATCTTCAATCCTCAATCCACAATCCTCAATTCTCAATCCTCAATCCTCAATCATCAGACCTCAAACATCAATATTCAACCCTCAGTTCTCGTCCTCAATCCACAACCCTCAATCCTCAGTCCTCAATATTCAATCATTCAATTTTCAATCTTCGATCCTCAATCCTCAATCCTCAATCCTCAGTCCTCAATCCTCAATCTTCAATCCTCAACCCTCAATCCTCAATACTCAATCTTCAATCTTCAATCCTCAATACTCAATCCTCAAACTTCAATCCTCAATCCACAATCCTCAATTCTCAATCCTCAATCCTCAATCCTCAGACCTCAAACATCAATATTCAACCCTCAGTCCTCGTCCTCAATCCACAAACCTCAATCCTCAGTCCTCAATATTCAATCATCAATTTTCAATCTTCAATCCTCAATACTCAATCCTCAATCCTCAGTCCTCAATCCTCAATCCTCAGTCTTCAATCCTCAATACTCAATCTTCAATCCTCAATCCTCAATCCTCAATCGTCAATCCTCATTCTTCAATCTTCAATACCCAATCCTCAATCTTCAATCCTCAATCCTCAATCCTCAATCCTCAATCCTCAATCCTCAATCCTCATTCTTCAATCCTCAATACCCAATCCTCAACCGTCAGTCCTCAATCCTCAATCCTCAATTCTCAATCTTCAATCCTGAATCGCCAGTCCTCAATCTTCAAACCTCAATGCTCAATCCTCAATCCTCAATCCTCAATCATCAATCCTCAATCCTCAATCCTCAATCCTCAATCCTCAATCCTCAATCCTCAATCCTGAGTCCTCAATGTTCAATCCTCAATACTCAATCTGCAATCCTCAATCCTCAATCCTCAATCCTCAATCCTCATTCTTCAATCCTCAATACCCAATCCTCAATCTTCAACCCTCAGTCCTCAATCATCAATTCTCAATCCTCAATCCTCAATCCTCAGGCCTCAAACATCAATATTCAACCCTCAGTCCTCGTCCTCAAACCACAACCCTCAATCGTCAAACCTCAATCCCCAATCCTCAATCTTCAATGCTCAATCCTCAATCCTCAATCCTCAATCCTCAATCCTCAATCCTCAATCTTCAATCCTCAATCGTCAGTCTTCAGTCCTCAGTACTCAATCTTCAATTCTCAATCTTCAATCCTCAATCCTCAATCCTCAATCCTCAGTACTCAATCCTCAATCCTCAATCTTCAATCCTCAATACTCAATCTTCAATCCTCAATCCTCTATCCTCAATCCTCGATCCTCAATCTTCAATCCTCAATCCTCAATCCTCAACCTTAAATCCTCAATACTCAATCTGCTATCCTCAATCCTCAAACCTCAATCCTCAATCCTCATTCATCAATGCTCAATACCCAATCCTCAATCTTCCATCCTCAATCCTCAATCCTGAATTCTCAATCCTCAATCCTTAGTCCTCAGACCTCAATCATCAATATTCAACCCTCAGCCCTCGTCCTCAATCCACCACCCTCAATCCTCAATCCTCAATCCTCAATCCACAACCCTCAATCCTCAGTCCTCAATATTCAATCATCAATAATCAATCTTCAATCCTCAATCCCCAATCCTCAAACCTCAATCCTCAATCCTCAATCCTCAATCCTCATTCTTCAATCGTCAATACCCAATCCTCAATCTTCAATCCTCAATCCTCAATCCTCAATTCTCAATTCTCAATCCTCAATCCTCAATCCTCAAACTTCAATCCTCAATGGCCAGTCCTCAATCTTCAATCCTCAATGCTCAATCCTCAATCCTCAAGCCTCAGTCCTCAATCCTCAATCCTCAATCCACAAACCTCAATCCGCAACCGTCAGTCCGCTTCCTCAATCTTCAACCCTCAATCCTCAATCCTCAATCTTCAATCATCAATAATCAATCTTCTATCCTCAATCATCAATCCTCAATCCTCAATCCACAATCCTCAATATTCAACACTCAACCCTCAACCATCAATCCTCAATACTCAACCATCAATCCTGAATTCTCAATACTCAATAGAACATCCTGAATTCTCATGGTTCAATACGAAATTCTCAATATTCGATAATCAAATCTCAAACCTCAAGCATCAATTCTCAACACTCAATCCTCAACACTCAGTCCTCTCTCTTCAATCCTACATCCTCAACCCTCATTCCTCAAGCGTCAGTCCTCAATACTCAATCCTCAATCCTCAATCCTCAATCTTCAATCTTCAATCCTCAATCCTCAATCTTCAATCCCCAATCCTCAATCCTCAATCCTCAATACTCAATCCTCAATCATTAATCCTCAATCTTCAATACTCAATCCTCAATCCTCAAACCTCAATTCTCAATACTCAACCATCAATCCTCAATTCTTAATCCTCAATACTCAGTCCTCAGTCCTCAAACCTCAATCCTCAACCCTCAGCCCTCATCCTCAAACCTCAATCCTCAATCCTCAATCCTCAGCCCTCAGTCCTCAAACCTCAATGCTCAATCCTCAATCCCCAATCCTCAATCCTCAATCCTCAATCATCAATCCTCAATCTTCAATACTCAATCCACAATCCTCAATCCTCAATCCTCAATATTCAACACTCAACCATCAACCATCAATCCTCAATGCTCAACCATCAACCCTCAATTCTCAATACTCAATAGAACATCCTGAATTCTGATGGTTCAATACTCAATCCAGCATATTCAATAATCAGATCTCAAACCTCAAGCATCAATTCTCAACACTCAATCCTCAACACTCAGTCCTCTCTCTTCAACCCTACATCCTCAACCCTCAATCCTCAAGCGGCAATCCTCAATACTCAATCCTCAATCCTCAATCCTCAATCATCAATCTTCAATCGTCAATACTCAATCTTCAATCCTCAATGCTCAATCCTCAATCCTCAATCCTCAATCCTCAATCACCAATCCTCAATCTTCAATACTCAATCCTCAATCCTCAATCCTCAATCCTCAATACTCAACCATCAATCCTAAATTCTCAATGCTCAATAGAATATCCTGAATTCTCAGGATTCTATACTCAAACTTCAATCCTCAACCCTCAGCCCTCATTCTCAATCCACAATCCTCAATCCTCGAAATTCAATCCCCAATACTCAATCTTCAATCCTCAATCCTCAATCTTCAATCCTCAATACTGAATCTTCTATCCTGAATCCTCAATCCTGAATCCTCAATCCTCTATCTTCAATCCTCAATCCTCAATCCTCAATCCTCAATCCTCAATCCTCAATCCTCAATCCTCAATCCTCAATCCTCAATCGTCAATCCATAACCCTCAATCCTCAGTCCTCAATATTCAATCATCAATAATCAATCTTCAATCCTCGATCCCCAATCCTCAAACCTCAATCCTCAATGCTCAATCCTCATTCTTCAATCCTCAATACCCAATCCTCAATCTTCAATCCTCAATCCTCAATCCTCAATCCTGAGTCCTCAATCTTCAATCCTCAATACTCAATCTGCAATCCTCAATCCTCAAACCTCAATCCCCAATCCTCAATCTTCAATGCTCAATCCTCAATCCTCAATCCTCAATCCTCAATCCTCAATCCTCAATCCTCAATCCTCAATCCTCAATCCTCAATCGTCAATCCATAACCCTCAATCCTCAGTCCTCAATATTCAATCATCATTAATCAATCTTCAATCCTCGATCCCCAATCCTCAAACCTCAATCCTCAATGCTCAATCCTCAATCTTCAATACTCAATACTCAATCCTCAATCCACAATCCTCAATTCTCAATCTTCAATCCTCAATCCTCAGACCTCAAACATCAATATTCAACCGTCAGTCCTCGTCCTCAATCCACAACCCTCAATCATCAGTCCTCAATATTCAATCATCAATTTTCAATCTTCAATCCTCAATCCTCAATCCTCAATCCTCAATCCTCAGTCCTCAATCCTCAATCTTCAATCCTCAATCCTCAATCCTCAATACTCAATCTTCAATCTTCAATCCACAATACTCAATCTTCAATCCTCAATCCTCAATCCTCAGTCCTCAATCTGCAATCTTCAATCCTCAATACTAAATCTTCAATCCTCAATCCTCAATCCTCAATCCTCAATCCTCAGTCTTCAATCCTCAATACTCAATCTTCAATCCTCAATCCTCAAACCTCAATCCTCAACCGTCAGTCCTCATTCTCCATCCTCAATTCTCAATCCTCAATCCTCAACCTTCAATCCCCAATACTCAATTTTCAATCCTCAATCTTCAATCCTCAATACTCAATCTGCAATCCTCAATCCTCAAACCTCAATCCTCAATCATCATTCTTCAATCCTCAATACCCAATCCGCAATCTTCAATCCTCAGTCCACAATCCTCAATTCTCAATCCTCAATCCTCAATCCTCAGACCTCAAACATCAATATTCAACACTCAGTTCTCGTCCTCAATGCACAACACTCAATTCTGAGTCCTCAATATTCAATCATTCAATTTTCAATCTTCGATCCTCAATCCTCAATCCTCAATCCTCAATCCTCAGTCCTCAATCCTCAATCTTCAATCCTCAGCCCTCAATCCTCAATACTCAATCTTCAATCTTCAATCCTCAATACTCAATGTTCAATCCTCAATCCTCAATCCTCAATCCTCAATCCTCAGTCTTCAATCCTCAATACTCAATCTTCAATCATCAATCCTCAATCCTCAATCGTCAATCCTCATTCTTCAATCTTCAATACCCAATCCTCAATCTTCAATCCTCAACCCTCAATCCTCAGGCCTCAAACATCAATATTCAACCCTCAGTCCTCGTCCTCAAACCACAACCCTCAATCGTCAAACCTCAATCCCCAATCCTCAATCTTCAATGTTCAATCCTCAATCCTTAATCCTCAATCCTCAATCCTCAATCCTCAATCCTCAATCTTCAATCCTCAATCGTCAATCTTCAGTCCTCAATACTCAATCTTCAATTCTCAATCTTCAATCCTCAATCCTCAGTCCTCAATCCTCAGTACTCAATCCTCAATCCTCAATCTTCAATCCTCAATACTCAATCTTCAATCCTCAATCCTCAATCCTCAATCCTCGATCCTCAATCTTCAATCCTCAATCCTCAACCCTCAACCTTAAATCCTCAATACTCAATCTGCTATCCTCAATCCTCAAACCTCAATCCTCAATCCTCATTCATCAATGCTCAATACCCAATCCTCAATCTTCAATCCTCAATCCTCAATCCTCAATTCTCAGTCCTCAATCCTTAATCCTCAGACCTCAAACATCAATCTTCAACCCCCAGCCCTCGTCCTCAATTCACAACCCTCAATCCTCAGTTCTCAATATTCAATCATCAATATTCAATCTTCAATCATCAATCCTCAATCCTCAATCCTCAATCCTCAATCCTCAATCCTCAATCCACAACCCTCAATCCTCAGTCCTCAATATTCAATCATCAATAATCAATCTTCAATCCTCAATCCCCAATCCTCAAACCTCAATCCTCAATCCTCAATCCTCATTCTTCAATCGTCACTACCCAATCCTCAATCTTCAATCCTCAATCCTCAATCCTCAATTCTCAATCCTCAATCCTCAGTCCTCAGTCCACAAACCTCAATCCTCAACCCTCAGCCCTCATTCTCAATCCTCAATCCTCAATCCTCGAAATTCAATCCCCAATACTCAATCTTCAACCCTCAATCCTCAATCTTCAATCCTCAATACTCAATCTTCAATACTCAATCCTCAATCCCCAATCCTCAATCCTCAATCTTCAATCATCAATACTCAATCTTCAATCCTCAATCCTCAATCCTCAATCCTCAATCCTCATTCTTCAATCCTCAATACCCAATCCTCAGCCCTCAGTCCTCAAACCTCAATGCTCAATCCTCAATCCCCAATCCTCATTCTTCAATCCTCAATACCCAATCCTCAATCCTCAATCCTCATTCTTCAATCCTCAATCCTCGTTCCTCAAACCTCAATCCTCAGCCCTCAGTCCTCATCCTCAATTCTCAATTCTCAATCCTCAACCCTCAATCCTCAAACTTCAATCCTCAATGGCCAGTCCTCAATCTTCAATCCTCAATGCTCAATCCTCAATCCTCAAGCCTCAGTCCTCAATCCTCAATCCTCAATCCACAAACCTCAACCCTCAACCGTCAGTCCTCTTCCTCAATCCTCAACCCTCAATCCCCAATCTTTAATTATCAATAATCAATCTTCAATCCTCAATCATCAATCCTCAATCCTCAATCCACAATCCTCAATATTCAACACTCAACCCTCAACCATCAATCCTCAATACTCAACCATCAATCCTCAATTCTCAATACTCAATAGAACATCCTGAATTCTCATGGTTCAATACGCAATTCACAATATTCAATAATCAAATCTCAAACCTCAAGCATCAATTCTCAACACTCAATCCTCAACACTCAGTCCTCTCTCTTCAATCCTACATCCTCAACCCTCAATCCTCAACCTTCAATCCCCAATACTCAATTTTCAATCCTCAATCTTCAATCCTTAATACTCAATCTGCAATCCTCAATCCTCAAACCTCAATCCTCAATCATCATTCTTCAATCCTCAATACCCAATCCTCAATCTTCAATCCTCAATCCACAATCCTCAATTCTCAATCCTCAATCCTCAATCCTCAGACCTCAAACATAAATATTCAACCCTCATTTCTCGTCCTCAATCCACAACCCTCAATTCTCAGTCCTCAATATTCAATCATTCAATATTCAATCTGCGATCCTCAATCCTCAATCCTCAATCCTCAGTCCTCAATCCTCAATCTTCAATCCTCAATCCTCAATCCTCAATCCTCAATACTCAATCTTCAATCTTCAATCCTCAATTCTCAATCCTCAATCTTCAATACTCAATCCACAATCCTCAATTTCTAATCCTCAATCCTCAATCCTCAGACCTCAAACATCAATATTCAACCCTCAGTCCTCGTCCTCAATCTACAACCCTCAATGCTCAGTCCTCAATATTCAATCATCAATTTTCAATCTTCAATCCTCAATCCTCAATCCTCAATCCTCAGTCCTCAATCCTCAATCTTCAATCCTCAACCCTCAATCCTCAATACTCAATCTTCAATCTTCAATCCTCAATACTCAATGTTCAATCCTCAATCCTCAATCCTCAATCCTCAATCCTCAGTCTTCAATCCTCAATACTCAATCTTCAATCATCAATCCTCAATCCTCAATCGTCAATCCTCATTCTTCAATCTTCAATACCCAATCCTCAATCTTCAATCCTCAATCCTCAATCCTGAATCCTCAATCCTCAATCCTCATTCTTCAATCCTCAATACTCAATCCTCAATCTTCAACCCTCAGTTCTCAATCATCAATTCTCAATCCTCAACCCTCAATCCTCAGGCCTCAAACATCAATATTCAACCCTCAGTCCTCGTCCTCAAACCACAACCCTCAATCGTCAAACCTCAATCCCCAATCCTCAATCTTCAATGCTCAATCCTCAATCCTTAATCCTCAATCCTCAATCCTCAATCCTCAATCTTCAATCCTCAATCGTCAATCTTCAGTCCTCAATTCTCAATCTTCAATTCTCAATCTTCAATCCTCAATCCTCAATCCTCAATCCTCGTTCCTCAAACCTCAATCCTCAACCATCAGTCCTCATCCTCAATTCTCAATTCTCAATCCTCAATCCTCTATATTCAATACTCAATACTCAATCTTCAATCCTCAATCCTCAATCCTCTATCCTCAATCCTCATTCTTCAATCCTCAATACCCAATCCCAATCTTCAATCCTCAATCCTCAATTCGCAATCCTCAACCCTGAATCCTCAGACCTCAAGTATCAATACTCAACCCTCAGTCCTCGTCCTCAATACACAACCCTCAATCATCAATCCTGAATCTTCATTCATCAATATTCAACCTTCAATCCTCTATCCTCAATCCTCAATGTTCAATCCTCAATACCCAATCCTCAACCTTCAATCCTCAATCCTCAAGCGTCAATCCTCAATCCTGAATCCTCAAACATCAATTCTCAGTCCTCAAACCTCAATCCCTAATCCTCAATCCTGAGTCCTCAATCTTCAGCCCACAGTCCTCATAAATCAATTGTCAATCCTCAATCCTCAATAGAATATCCTCAATTCACAGTTTTCGATACTCAATCCCCATTCTTCACTCTTCAAATCTCAATCCACAAATATCAGTTCTCATCTCTCAACCATCAACACTCAGTCCTCAATCTTCAATCCTCAATCCTCAATCCTCAATCTTCAACCCTCAATAATGAATCTTCAATCCTCAATCCTCAATCCTCAATCCTCAATCCTGAATATTCAATCCTCAGTCCCCAATCCTCAATCTTCAATCCTCAGTCCTCAATCCTCAATCCTCAATCCTCAATACTCAGTCCGCAGTCCTCAAACCTCAATGCTCAGTCCTCAATCCTCTATCATCAATCCTCAATCTTCATTACTCAATACTCAATCCTCAATCCTCAATCCTCAATCCTCAATCATCAATCATCAATCTTCAACACTCAATCCTCAATCCCCAATGCTCAATACTCAACCATCAATCCTCAATTCTCAATACTCAATAGAATATCCTGAATTGTCAGGATTCAATACTCAAACCTTAAACCTCAACCCTCAGCCCTCATACTCCATCTTCAATCCTGTATCCTCAATCCTCAATCTTCAATCCTCAATACTCAATCTTCAATCCTCAATCCTCAATCCTCAATACTCAATCATCAATCCTCAATCTTCAATACTCAATCCTCAATCCTCAATCCTCAATCCTCAATCCTCAATACTCAACCATCAATCCTAAATTCTCAATGCTCAATAGAATATCCTGAATTCTCAGGATTCAATACTCAAACTTCAATCCTCAACCCTCAGACCTCATTCTCAATCATCAATCCTCAATCCTCGAAATTCAATCCCCAATACTCAATCTTCAATCCTCAATCCTCAATCTTCAATACTCAATACTCAATCTTCAATCCTCAATCCTCAATACTCAATCCTCAATCCTCAATCTTCAATCCTCAATACTCAATCTTCAATCCTCAATCCTCAATCCTCAATCGTCAATCCTCATTCTTCAGTCTTCAATACCCAATCCTCAATCTTCAATCCTCAATCCTCAATCCTCAATCCTCAATTCTCAATCCTCATTCTTCAATCCTCAATACCCAATCCTCAACCATCAGTCCTCAATCCTCAATCCTCAATTCTCAATCTTCAATCCTGAATCGCCAGTCCTCAATCTTCAATCCTCAATGCTCAATCCTCAATCCTCAATCCTCATTCATCAATGCTCAATACCCAATCCTCAATCTTCAATCCTCAATCCTCAATCCTCAATTCTCAATCCTCAATCCTCAATCCTCAGGCCTCAAACATCAATATTCAACCCTCAGTCCTCGTCCTCAAACCACAACCCTCAATCGTCAAACCTCAATCCCCAATCCTCAATCTTCAATGCTCAATCCTCAATCCTCAATCCTCAATCCTCAATCCTCAATCCTCAATCCTCAATCTTCAATCCTCAATCCTCGATCCTCAATTCTCAATCCTCAATCCTTAATCCTCAGACCTCAAACATCAATATTCAACCCTCAGCCCTCGTCCTCAATCCACAACCCTCAATCCTCAGTCCTCAATATTCAATCATCAATATTCAATTTTCAATCCTCAATCCTCAATCCTCAATCCTCAATCCTCAATCCTCAATCCTCAATCCATAACCCTCAATCCTCAGTCCTCAATATTCAATCATCAATAATCAATCTTCAATCCTCGATCCCCAATCCTCAAACCTCAATCCTCAATGCTCAATCCTCATTCTTCAATCCTCAATACCCAATCCTCAATCTTCAATCCTCAATCCTCAATCCTCAATTCTCAATCCTCAATCCTCAGTCCTCAGTCCTCAAACCTCAATCCTCAACCCTCAGCCCTCATCCTCAAACTTCAATCCTCAATCCTCAATCCTCAGCCCTCAGTCCTCAAACCTCAATGCTCAATCCTCAATCCCCAATCCTCAATCCTCAATCCTCAATCATCAATCCTCAATCTTCAATACTCAATCCACAATCCTCAATCCTCAATCCTCAATATTCAACTCTCAACCCTCAACCATCAATCCTCAATTCTCAACCATCAATCCTCAATTCTCAATACTCAACAGAACATTCTGAATTCTGATGGTTCAATACTCAATCCAGCATATTCAATAATCAGATCTCAAACCTCAAGCATCAATTCTCAACACTCAATCCTCAACACTCAGTCCTCTCTCTTCAATCCTACATCCTCAACCCTCAATCCTCAAGCGTCAATCCTCAATACTCAATCCTCAATCCTCAATCCTCAATCATCAATCTTCAATCCTCAATACTCAATCTTCAATCCTCAATGCTCAATCCTCAATCCTCAATCCTCAATCCTCAATCATCAATCCTCAATCTTCAATACTCAATCCACAATCCTCAATCCTCAATCCTCAATACCCAACCATCAATCCTAAATTCTCGATGCTCAATAGAATACCCTGAAATCTCAGGATTCTATACTCAAACTTCAATCCTCAACCCTCAGACCTCATTCTCAATCCTCAATCCCCAATCCTCGAAATTCAATCCCCAATACTCAATCTTCAATCCTCAATCCTCAATCTTCAATACTCAATACTCAATCTTCAATCCTCAATCCTCAATCCTCAATCCTCAATCCTCAATCTTCAATCCTCAATACTCAATCTTCAATCCTCAATCCTCAATCCTCAATCCTCAATCCTCAATCCTCAATCTTCAATCCTCAATACTCAATCTTCAATCCTCGATCCTCAATCCTCAATCCTCAATCCTCAATCCTCAGGCATCAATACTCAATCCTCAATACTCAATCCTCAATCCTCAATCCTCAATCCTCAACCCTCAATCCTCATACCTCAAACCTCAATCCTCAACCCTTAGTCCTCATACTCAATTCTCAATTCTCAATCCTCAATCCTCAATCATCAATCTTCAATCCTCAATAATCAATCTCCAATCCTAGATACTCAATCCCCAATCTTCGATCCTTAATCCTCAATCTTCAATCCTCAATCCCCAGTCCTCAATCTTCAATCCTCCATGCTCAATCCTCAATCGTCAATCCTCAGTCCTCAATCCTCAATCCTCAATACTCAAACCTCAATCCTCAACCGTCAGTCCTCATTCTCCATCCTCAATTCTCAATCCTCAATCCTCAATCTTCAATCCCCAATACTCAATCTTCAATCCTCAATCTTCAATCCTCAATACTCAATCTGCAATCCTCAATCCTCAAACCTCAATCATCAATCATCATTCTTCAATCCTCAATACCCAATCCTCAATCTTCAATGCACAATCCACAATGCTCAATTCTCAATCCTCAATCCTCAATCCTCAGACCTCAAACATCAGTATTCAACCCTCAGTTCTCGTCCTCAATCCACAACCCTCAATCCTCAGTCCTCAATATTCAATCATTCAATTTTCAATCTTCGATCCTCAATCCTCAATCCTCAATCCTCAGTCCTCAATCCTCAATCTTCAATCCTCAATCCTCAATCCTCAATACTCAATCTTCAATCTTCAATCCTCAATACTCAATCCTCAATCTTCAATCCTCAATCCACAATCCTCAATTCTCAATCCTCAACCCTCAATCCTCAGACCCCAAACATCAATATTCAACCCTCAGTCCTCGTCCTCAATCCACAACCCTCAATCCTCAGTCCTCAATATTCAATCATCAATTTTCAATCTTCAATCCTCAATACTCAATCCTCAATCCTCAGTCCTCAATCCTCAATCCTCAGTCTTCAATCCTCAATACTCAATCTTCAATCCTCAATCCTCAATCCTCAATAGTCAATCCTCATTCTTCAATCTTCAATACCCAATCCTCAATCTTCAATCCTCAATCCTCAATCCTCAATCCTCAATCCTAAATCCTCATTCTTCAATCCTCAATACCCAATCCTCAACCATCAGTCCTCAATCCTCAATCCTCAATTCTCAATCTTCAATCCTGAATCGCCAGTCCTCAATCTTCAATCCTCAATGCTCAATCCTCAATCCTCAATCATCAATCCTCAATCCTCAATCCTCAATCCTCAATCCTCAATCCTCAATCCTCAATCCTGAGTCCTCAATGTTCAATCCTCAATACTCAATCTGCAATCCTCAATCCTCAATCCTCAATCCTCAATCCTCATTCTTCAATCCTCAATACCCAATCCTCAATCTTCAATCCTCAATCCTCAATCCTCAATCCTCGATCCTCAATCTTCAATCCTCAATCCTCAATCCTCAACCTTAAATCCTCAATACTCAATCTGCTATCCTCAATCCTCAAACCTCAATCCTCAATCCTCATTCATCAATGCTCAATACCCAATCCTCAATCTTCAATCCTCAATCCTCAATCCTCAATTCTCAATCCTCAATCCTTAATTCTCAGACCTCAAACATCAATATTCAACCCTCAGCCCTCGTCCTCAATCCACAACCCTCAATCCTCAATCCTCAATCCTCAATCCACAACCCTCAATCCTCAGTCGTCAATATTCAATCATCAATAATCAATCTTCAACCCTCAATCCCCAATCCTCAAACCTCAATCCTCAATCCTCAATCCTCATTCTTCAATCGTCAATACCCAATCCTCAATCTTCAATCCTCAATCCTCAATCCTCAATTCTCAATTCTCAATCCTCAATCCTCAATCCTCAAACTTCAATCCTCAATGGCCAGTCCTCAATCTTCAATCCTCAATGCTCAATCCTCAATCCTCAAGCCTCGGTCCTCAATCCTCAATCCTCAATCCTCAACCGTCAGTCCTCATTCTCCATCCTCAATTCTCAATCCTCAATCCTCAACCTTCAATCCCCAATACTCAATTTTCAATCCTCAATCTTCAATCCTCAATACTCAATCTGCAATCCTCAATCCTCAAACCTCAATCCTCAATCATCATTCTTCAATCCTCAATACCCAATCCTCAATCTTCAATCCTCAATCCACAATCCTCAATTCTCAATCCTCAATCCTCAATCCTCAGACCTCAAACATAAATATTCAACCCTCAGTTCTCGTCCTCAATCCACAACCCTCAATTCTCAGTCCTCAATATTCAATCATTCAATATTCAATCTGCGATCCTCAATCCTCAATCCTCAATCCTCAGTCCTCAATCCTCAATCTTCAATCCTCAATCCTCAATCCTCAATACTCAATCTTCAATCTTCAATCCTCAATACTCAATCCTCA
Source organism: Calliopsis andreniformis (assembly GCF_051401765.1). Classification (NCBI taxonomy): domain Eukaryota; kingdom Metazoa; phylum Arthropoda; class Insecta; order Hymenoptera; family Andrenidae; genus Calliopsis; species Calliopsis andreniformis. The sequence continues at coordinate 96,263 of NW_027480822.1, forward strand.
ATCTTCAATACTCAATCCACAATCCTCAATTTCTAATCCTCAATCCTCAATCCTCAGACCTCAAACATCAATATTCAACCCTCAGTCCTCGTCCTCAATCTACAACCCTCAATGCTCAGTCCTCAATATTCAATCATCAATTTTCAATCTTCAATCCTCAATCCTCAATCCTCAATCCTCAGTCCTCAATCCTCAATCTTCAATCCTCAACCCTCAATCCTCAATACTCAATCTTCAATCTTCAATCCTCAATACTCAATGTTCAATCCTCAATCCTCAATCCTCAATCCTCAATCCTCAGTCTTCAATCCTCAATACTCAATCTTCAATCATCAATCCTCAATCCTCAATCGTCAATCCTCATTCTTCAATCTTCAGTACCCAATCCTCAATCTTCAATCCTCAATCCTCAATCCTCAATCCTCAATCCTCAATCCTCATTCTTCAATCCTCAATACTCAATCCTCAATCTTCAACCCTCAGTCCTCAATCATCAATTCTCAATCCTCAACCCTCAATCCTCAGGCCTCAAACATCAATATTCAACCCTCAGTCCTCGTCCTCAAACCACAACCCTCAATCGTCAAACCTCAATCCCCAATCCTCAATCTTCAATGCTCAATCCTCAATCCTTAATCCTCAATCCTCAATCCTCAATCCTCAATCTTCAATCCTCAATCGTCAATCTTCAGTCCTCAATACTCAATCTTCAATTCTCAATCTTCAATCCTCAATCCTCAATCCTCGTTCCTCAAACCTCAATCCTCAACCATCAGTCCTCATCCTCAATTCTCAATTCTCAATCCTCAATCCTCTATATTCAATACTCAATACTCAATCTTCAATCCTCAATCCTCAATCCTCTATCCTCAATCCTCATTCTTCAATCCTCAATACCCAATCCCAATCTTCAATCCTCAATCCTCAATTCGCAATCCTCAACCCTGAATCCTCAGAACTCAAGTATCAATACTCAACCCTCAGTCCTCGTCCTCAATACACAACCCTCAATCATCAATCCTGAATCTTCATTCATCAATATTCAACCTTCAATCCTCTATCCTCAATCCTCAATGTTCAATCCTCAATACCCAATCCTCAACCTTCAATCCTCAATCCTCAAGCGTCAATCCTCAATCCTGAATCCTCAAACCTCAATTCTCAGTCCTCAAACCTCAATCCCTAATCCTCAATCCTGAGTCCTCAATCTTCAGCCCACAGTCCTCATAAATCAATTGTCAATCCTCAATCCTCAATAGAATATCCTCAATTCACAGTTTTCGATACTCAATCCCCATTCTTCACTCTTCAAATCTCAATCCACAAATATCAGTTCTCATCTCTCAACCATCAACACTCAGTCCTCAATCTTCAATCCTCAATCCTCAATCCTCAATCTTCAATCCTCAATAATGAATCTTCAATACTCAATCCTCAATCCTCAATCCTCAATCCTGAATATTCAATCCTCAGTCCCCAATCCTCAATCTTCAATCCTCAGTCCTCAATCCTCAACCCTCAATCCTCAATACTCAGTCCTCAGTCCTCAAACCTCAATGCTCAGTCCTCAATCCTCTATCATCAATCCTCAATCTTCATTACTCAATACTCAATCCTCAATCCTCAATCCTCAATCCTCAATCATCAATCATCAATCTTCAATACTCAATCCTCAATCGCCAATGCTCAATACTCAACCATCAATCCTCAATTCTCAATACCCAATAGAATATCCTGAATTGTCAGGATTCAATACTCAAACCTTAAACCTCAACCCTCAGCCCTCATACTCCATCTTCAATCCTCTATCCTCAATCCTCAATCTTCAATCCTCAATACTCAATCTTCAATCCTCAATCCTCAATCCTCAATACTCAATCTTCAATCCTCAATCCTCAATCCTCAATACTCAATCTTCAATCCTCAATCCTCAATCCTCAATCCTCAATTCTCAATCCTCAATCCTCAGTCCTCAGTCCTCAAACCTCAATCCTCAACCCTCAGCCCTCATCCTCAAACCTCAATCCTCAATCCTCAATCCTCAGCCCTCAGTCCTCAAACCTCAATGCTCAATCCTCAATCCCCAATCCTCAATCCTCAATCCTCAATCATCAACATTCAATCCTCTATACTCAATCTTCAATCCTCAATCCTCAATCCTCAATCCTCAATCCTCAATTCTCAGTAATAAATCCTCAATCTTCAATACTCAATCGTCAATCCTCAGTCCTCAATCCTCAATCCTCAATACTCAACCATCAATCCTAAATTCTCAATGCTCAATAGAATATCCTGAATTCTCAGGATTCTATACTCAAACTTCAATCCTCAACCCTCAGACCTCATTCTCAATCCTCAATCCTCAATCCTCGAAATTCAATCCCCAATACTCAATCTTCAATCCTCAATCCTCAATCTTCAATACTCAATACTCAATCTTAAATCCCCAGTGCTCAATTCTCAATCCTCAATCCTCAATATTCAATACTCAATACTCAATCTTCAATCCTCAATCCTCAATCCTCTATCCTCAATCCTCATTCTTCAATCCTCAATACCCAATCCCAATCTTCAATCCTCAATCCTCAATCCTCAATCCTCAATCCTCAATCCTCAATCCTCAATCTTCAATCCTCAATACTCAATCTTCAATCCTCAATCCTCAATCCTCAATCGTCAATCCTCATTCTTCAGTCTTCAATACCCAATCCTCAATCTTCAATCCTCAATCCTCAATCCTCAATCCTCAATCCTCAATCCTCATTCTTCAATCCTCAATACCCAATCCTCAACCATCAGTCCTCAATCTTCAATCCTCAATTCTCAATCTTCAATCCTGAATCGCCAGTCCTCAATCTTCAATCCTCAATGCTCAATCCTCAATCCTCAATCCTCATTCATCAATGCTCAATACCCAATCCTCAATCCTCAATCTTCAATCCTCAATCCACAATCCTCAATTCTCAATCCTCAATCCTTAATCCTCAGACCTCAAACATCAATATTCAACCCTCAGCCCTCGTCCTCAATCCACAACCCTCAATCCTCAGTCCTCAATATTCAATCATCAATATTCAATCTTCAATCCTCAATCCTCAATCCTCAATCCTCAATCCTCAATCCTCAATCCTCAATCCACAACCCTCAATCCTCAGTCCTCAATATTCAATCATCAATAATCAATCTTCAATCCTCGATCCCCAATCCTCAAACCTCAATCCTCAATCCTCAATCCTCATTCTTCAATCCTCAATACCCAATCCTCAATCTTCAATCCTCAATCCTCAATCCTCAATTCTCAATCCTCAATCCTCAGTCCTCAGTCCTCAAACCTCAATCCTCAAACCTCAGCCCTCATCCTCAAACCTCAATCCTCAATCCTCAATCCTCAGCCCTCAGTCCTCAAACCTCAATGCTCAATCCTCAATCCCCAATCCTCAATCCTCAATCCTCAATCATCAATCCTCAATCTTCAATACTCAATCCACAATCCTCGATCCTCAATCCTCAATCCTCAATATTCAACACTCAACCCTCAACCATCAATCCTCAATGCTCAACCATCAATCCTCAATTCTCAATACTCAATAGAACATCCTGAATTCTGATGGTTCAATACTCAATCCAGCATATTCAATAATCAGATCTCAAACCTCAAGCATCAATTCTCAACACTCAATCCTCAACACTCAGTCCTCTCTCTTCAATCCTACATCCTCAACACTCAATCCTCAAGCGTCAATCCTCAATACTCAATCCTCAATCCTCAATCCTCAATCTTCAATCTTCAATCCTCAATACTCAATCTTCAATCCTCAATGCTCAATCCTCAATCCTCAATACTCAATCCTCAATCATTAATCCTCAATCTTCAATACTCAATCCTCAATCCTCAAACCTCAATTCTCAATACTCAACCATCAATCCTCAATTCTCAATGCTCAATATAGGATCCTGAATTCTCAGGTTTCTATACTCAAACCTCAATTCTCAACCCTCAGCCCTCATCCTCAATCCTCAATACTCAATCCTCAATCCTCAACATTCAATCCTCTATACTCAATCTTCAATCCTCAATCCTCAATCCTCAATCCTCAATCCTCAATCCTCAGTAATAAATCCTCAATCTTCAATACTCAATCGTCAATCCTCAGTCCTCAATCCTCAATCCTCATTCCTCGTTCCTCAAACCTCAATCCTCAACCCTCAGTCCTCATCCTCAATTCTCAATTCTCAATCCTCAATCCTCAATACTCAATCTTCAATCGCCAATAATAAATTTCCAATCCTAGATCCTCAATCCCCAATCCTCAATCCTTAATCCTAAACCTTCAATCCTCAATACTCAATCTTCAATCCTCAATCCTCAATCCTCAATCCTAAATCCTCAATCCTCAATCCTGAATACTCAGTCTTCAATCCTCAATACTCAATCTGCAATCCTCAATCCTCAATCCTCAATCCTCAATCCTCATTCTTCAATCCTCAGTATCCAATCCGCAATCTTCAATCATCAATCCTCAATCATCAATTCTCAATCCTCAATCCTCAATCCTCAATCCTCAGACCTCAAACATCAATATTCAACCTTCAGTCCTCGTCCTCAATCCACAAACCTCAATACTCAATCCTCTATCTTCAATCATCAATATTCAATCTTCAATCCTCAATCCTCAATCCTCAATCCTCAATCCTCAATCCTCAACATTCAACCCTCAATCCTCAATCCTGTATCCTCAATCCTCAATCTTCAATCCTCAATACTCAATCTTCAATCCTCAATCCTCAATTCTCAATACTCAATACTCAATCCCCAATCGCCAATCCTCAATCCTCAATCTTCAATCCTCAACACTCAATCTTCAATCCCCAATGCTCAATTCTCAATCCTCAATCCTCAATATTCAATAATCAATACTCAATCTTCAATCCTCAATCCTCAATCCTCTATCCTCAATCCTCATTCTTCAATCCTCAATACCCAATCCCAATCTTCAATCCTCAATCCTCAATTCGCAATCCTCAACCCTGAATCCTCAGACCTCAAGTATCAATACTCAACCCTCAGTCCTCGTCCTCAATACACAACCCTCAATCATCAATCCTGAATCTTCATTCATCAATATTCAACCTTCAATCCTCTATCCTCAATCCTCAATGTTCAATCCTCAATACCCAATCCTCAACCTTCAATCCTCAATCCTCAAGCGTCAATCCTCAATCCTGAATCCTCAAACCTCAATTCTCAGTCCTCAAACCTCAATCCCTAATCCTCAATCCTGAGTCCTCAATCTTCAGCCCACAGTCCTCATAAATCAATTGTCAATCCTCAATCCTCAATAGAATATCCTCAATTCACAGTTTTCGATACTCAATCCCCATTCTTCACTCTTCAAATCTCAATCCACAAATATCAGTTCTCATCTCTCAACCATCAACACTCAGTCCTCAATCTTCAATCCTCAATCCTCAATCCTCAATCTTCAATCCTCAATAATGAATCTTCAATCCTCAATACTCAATCCTCAATCCTCAATCCTGAATATTCAATCCTCAGTCCCCAATCCTCAATCTTCAATCCTCAGTCCTCAATCCTCAACCCTCAATCCTCAATACTCAGTCCTCAGTCCTCAAACCTCAATGCTCAGTCCTCAATCCTCTATCATCAATCCTCAATCTTCATTACTCAATACTCAATCCTCAAACCTCAATCCTCAATCCTCAATCATCAATCATCAATCTTCAATACTCAATCCTCAATCGCCAATGCTCAATACTCAACCATCAATCCTCAATTCTCAATACCCAATAGAATATCCTGAATTGTCAGGATTCAATACTCAAACCTTAAACCTCAACCCTCAGCCCTCATACTCCATATTCAATCCTCTATCCTCAATCCTCAATCTTCAATCCTCAATACTCAATCTTCAATCCTCAATCCTCAATCCTCAATACTCAATCTTCAATCCTCAATCCTCAATCCTCAATCTTCAATCCTCAATACTCAATCTGCAATCCTCAATCCTCAAACCTCAATCCTCAATCATCATTCTTCAATCCTCAATACCCAATCCTCAATCTTCAATCCTCAATCCACAATCCTCAATCCTCAATCCTCAATCCTCAGTCCTCAATCCTCAATCTTCTATCCCCAATCCTCAATCCTCAATACTCAATCTTCAATCTTCAATCCTCAATACTCAATCTTCAATCCTCAATCCTCAATCCTCAATCCTCAATCCTCAATCTTCAATCCTCAATACTCAATCTTCAATCCTCAATCCTCAATCGTCAATCCTCATTCTTCAATCCTCAATACCCAATCCTCAATCTTCAATCCTCAATCCTCAATCCTCAATCCTCAATCCTCAATCCTCATTCTTCAATCCTCAATACCCAACCCTCAATCATCAGTCCTCAATCTTCAATCCTCAATTCTCAATCCTCAATCCTGAATCGCCAGTCCTCAATCTTGAATCCTCAATGCTCAATCCTCAATCCTCTATCATGAATCCTCAATCCTCAATCCTCAATCCTCAATCCTCAATCCTCAATCCTCAATCCTCAATCCTGAGTCCTCAATCTTCAATCCTCAATACTCAATCTGCAATCCTCAATCCTCAATCCTCAATCCTCAATCCTCAATCCTCATTCTTCAATCCTCAATACCCAATCCTCAATTTTCAACCCTCAGTCCTCAATCATCAATTCTCAATCCTCAATCGTCAATCCTCAGGCCTCAAACATCAATATTCAACCCTCAGTCCTCGTCCTCAAACCACAACCCTCAATCGACAAACCTCAATCCCCAATACTCAATCTTCAATGCTCAATCCTCAATCCTCAAACCTCAATCCTCAATCCTCAATCCTCAATCTTCAATCCTCAATCGTCAATCTTCAGTCCTCAATACTCAATGTTCAATTCTCAATCTTCAATCCTCAATCCTCAATACTCAATCTTCAATCCTCAATCCTCAATCCTCAAACCTCAATCCTCAATCTTCAATCCTCAATACTCAATCTTCAATCCACAATCCTCAATACTCAATCCTCAATCCTCATTCTTCAATCCTCAATCATCAATCCTCAATCCTCAATCCTCAATCCTCAATATTCAACACTCAACCCTCAACCATCAGTCCTCAATACTCAACCATCAATCCTCAATTCTCAATACTCAATAGAACATCCTGAATTCTCATGGTTCAATACGCAATTCACAATATTCAATAATCAAATCTCAAACCTCAAGCATCAATTCTCAACACTCAACCCTCAACACTCAGTCCTCTCTCTTCAATCCTACATCCTCAACCCTCAATCCTCAAGCGTCAATCCTCAATACTCAATCCTCAATCCTCAATCCTCAATCTTCAATCTTCAATCCTCAATCCTCAATCTTCAATCACCAATCCTCAATCCTCAATCCTCAATACTCAATCCTCAATCATTAATCCTCAATCTTCAATACTCAATCCTCAATCCTCAAACCTCAATTCTCAATACTCAACCATCAATCCTCAATTCACAATGCTCAATATAGTACCCTGAATTCTCAGGATTCTATACTCAAACCTCAATCCTCAACCCTCAGCCCTCATCCTCAATCCTCAATACTCATTCCTCAATCATCAACATTCAATCCTCTATACTCAATCTTCAATCCTCAATCCTGAATCCTCAATCCTCAATCCTCAATCCTCAGTCATAAATTCTCAATCTTCAATACTCAAACGTCAATCCCCAGTCCTCAATCCTCAATCCTCAATCTTCAATCCTCAATACTCAATCTGTAATCCTCAATCCTCAAACCTCAATCCTCAATCATCATTCTACAATCCTCAATACCCAATCCTCAATCTTCAATCCTCAATCCACAATCCTGAATCCTCAATCCTCAATCCTCAGTCCTCAATCCTCAATCTTCAATCCGCAATCCTCAATCTTCAATCCTCAATCCTCAATCCTCAATCCTCAATCATCAATCCTCATTCCTCAATCCTCAATCCTCAATCCTCAATCCTCAATCTTCAATCCTCAATACTCAATCTTCAATCCTCAATCCTCAATCCTCAATCGTCAATCCTCATTCTTCAGTCTTCAATACCCAATCCTCAATCTTCAATCCTCAATCCTCAATCCTCAATCCTCAATCCTCAATCCTCATTCTTCAATCCTCAATACCCAATCCTCAACCATCAGTCCTCAATCTTCAATCCTCAATTCTCAATCTTCAATCCTGAATCGCCAGTCCTCAATCTTCAATCCTCAATGCTCAATCCTCAATCCTCAATCCTCATTCATCAATGCTCAATACCCAATCCTCAATCCTCAATCTTCAATCCTCAATCCACAATCCTCAATTCTCAATCCTCAATCCTTAATCCTCAGACCTCAAACATCAATATTCAACCCTCAGCCCTCGTCCTCAATCCACAACCCTCAATCCTCAGTCCTCAATATTCAATCATCAATATTCAATCTTCAATCCTCAATCCTCAATCCTCAATCCTCAATCCTCAATCCTCAATCCTCAATCCACAACCCTCAATCCTCAGTCCTCAATATTCAATCATCAATAATCAATCTTCAATCCTCGATCCCCAATCCTCAAACCTCAATCCTCAATCCTCAATCCTCATTCTTCAATCCTCAATACCCAATCCTCAATCTTCAATCCTCAATCCTCAATCCTCAATTCTCAATCCTCAATCCTCAGTCCTCAGTCCTCAAACCTCAATCCTCAACCCTCAGCCCTCATCCTCAAACCTCAATCCTCAATCCTCAATCCTCAGCCCTCAGTCCTCAAACCTCAATGCTCAATCCTCAATCCCCAATCCTCAATCCTCAATCCTCAATCATCAATCCTCAATCTTCAATACTCAATCCACAATCCTCGATCCTCAATCCTCAATCCTCAATATTCAACACTCAACTCTCAACCATCAATCCTCAATGCTCAACCATCAATCCTCAATTCTCAATACTCAATAGAACATCCTGAATTCTGATGGTTCAATACTCAATCCAGCATATTCAATAATCAGATCTCAAACCTCAAGCATCAATTCTCAACACTCAATCCTCAACACTCAGTCCTCTCTCTTCAATCCTACATCCTCAACACTCAATCCTCAAGCGTCAATCCTCAATACTCAATCCTCAATCCTCAATCCTCAATCTTCAATCTTCAATCCTCAATACTCAATCTTCAATCCTCAATGCTCAATCCTCAATCCTCAATACTCAATCCTCAATCATTAATCCTCAATCTTCAATACTCAATCCTCAATCCTCAAACCTCAATTCTCAATACTCAACCATCAATCCTCAATTCTCAATGCTCAATATAGGATCCTGAATTCTCAGGTTTCTATACTCAAACCTCAATTCTCAACCCTCAGCCCTCATCCTCAATCCTCAATACTCAATCCTCAATCCTCAACATTCAATCCTCTATACTCAATCTTCAATCCTCAATCCTCAATCCTCAATCCTCAATCCTCAATCCTCAGTAATAAATCCTCAATCTTCAATACTCAATCGTCAATCCTCAGTCCTCAATCCTCAATCCTCAATCCTCGTTCCTCAAACCTCAATCCTCAACCCTCAGTCCTCATCCTCAATTCTCAATTCTCAATCCTCACTCCTCAATACTCAATCTTCAATCGCCAATAATAAATTTCCAATCCTAGATCCTCAATCCCCAATCCTCAATCCTTAATCATAAACCTTCAATCCTCAATACTCAATCTTCAATCCTCAATCCTCAATCCTCAATCCTAAATCCTCAATCCTCAATCCTGAATACTCAGTCTTCAATCCTCAATACTCAATCTGCAATCCTCAATCCTCAATCCTCAATCCTCAATCCTCATTCTTCAATCCTCAGTATCCAATCCTCAATCTTCAATCATCAATCCTCAATCATCAATTCTCAATCCTCAATCCTCAATCCTCAATCCTCAGACCTCAAACATCAATATTCAACCTTCAGTCCTCGTCCTCAATCCACAAACCTCAATACTCAATCCTCTATCTTCAATCATCAATATTCAATCTTCAATCCTCAATCCTCAATCCTCAATCCTCAATCCTCAATCCTCAACATTCAACCCTCAATCCTCAATCCTGTATCCTCAATCCTCAATCTTCAATCCTCAATACTCAATCTTCAATCCTCAATCCTCAATTCTCAATACTCAATACTCAATCCCCAATCGCCAATCCTCAATCCTCAATCTTCAATCCTCAACACTCAATCTTCAATCCCCAATGCTCAATTCTCAATCCTCAATCCTCAATATTCAATAATCAATACTCAATCTTCAATCCTCAATCCTCAATCCTCTATCCTCAATCCTCATTCTTCAATCCTCAATACCCAATCCCAATCTTCAATCCTCAATCCTCAATTCGCAATCCTCAACCCTGAATCCTCAGACCTCAAGTATCAATACTCAACCCTCAGTCCTCGTCCTCAATACACAACCCTCAATCATCAATCCTGAATCTTCATTCATCAATATTCAACCTTCAATCCTCTATCCTCAATCCTCAATGTTCAATCCTCAATACCCAATCCTCAACCTTCAATCCTCAATCCTCAAGCGTCAATCCTCAATCCTGAATCCTCAAACCTCAATTCTCAGTCCTCAAACCTCAATCCCTAATCCTCAATCCTGAGTCCTCAATCTTCAGCCCACAGTCCTCATAAATCAATTGTCAATCCTCAATCCTCAATAGAATATCCTCAATTCACAGTTTTCGATACTCAATCCCCATTCTTCACTCTTCAAATCTCAATCCACAAATATCAGTTCTCATCTCTCAACCATCAACACTCAGTCCTCAATCTTCAATCCTCAATCCTCAATCCTCAATCTTCAATCCTCAATAATGAATCTTCAATCCTCAATACTCAATCCTCAATCCTCAATCCTGAATATTCAATCCTCAGTCCCCAATCCTCAATCTTCAATCCTCAGTCCTCAATCCTCAACCCTCAATCCTCAATACTCAGTCCTCAGTCCTCAAACCTCAATGCTCAGTCCTCAATCCTCTATCATCAATCCTCAATCTTCATTACTCAATACTCAATCCTCAAACCTCAATCCTCAATCCTCAATCATCAATCATCAATCTTCAATACTCAATCCTCAATCGCCAATGCTCAATACTCAACCATCAATCCTCAATTCTCAATACCCAATAGAATATCCTGAATTGTCAGGATTCAATACTCAAACCTTAAACCTCAACCCTCAGCCCTCATACTCCATATTCAATCCTCTATCCTCAATCCCCAATCTTCAATCCTCAATACTCAATCTTCAATCCTCAATTCTCAATCCTCAATACTCAATCTTCAATCCTCAATCCTCAATCCTCAATCTTCAATCCTCAATACTCAATCTGCAATCCTCAATCCTCAAACCTCAATCCTCAATCATCATTCTTCAATCCTCAATACCCAATCCTCAATCTTCAATCCTCAATCCACAATCCTCAATCCTCAATCCTCAATCCTCAGTCCTCAATCCTCAATCTTCTATCCCCAATCCTCAATCCTCAATACTCAATCTTCAATCTTCAATCCTCAATACTCAATCTTCAATCCTCAATCCTCAATCCTCAATCCTCAATCCTCAATCTTCAATCCTCAATACTCAATCTTCAATCCTCAATCCTCAATCCTCAATCGTCAATCCTCATTCTTCAATCCTCAATACCCAATCCTCAATCTTCAATCCTCAATCCTCAATCCTCAATCCTCAATCCTCAATCCTCATTCTTCAATCCTCAATACCCAACCCTCAATCATCAGTCCTCAATCTTCAATCCTCAATTCTCAATCCTCAATCCTGAATCGCCAGTCCTCAATCTTGAATCCTCAATGCTCAATCCTCAATCCTCTATCATGAATCCTCAATCCTCAATCCTCAATCCTCAATCCTCAATCCTCAATCCTCAATCCTCAATCCTGAGTCCTCAATCTTCAATCCTCAATACTCAATCTGCAATCCTCAAACCTCAATCCTCAATCCTCAATCCTCATTCTTCAATCCTCAATACCCAATCCTCAATTTTCAACCCTCAGTCCTCAATCATCAATTCTCAATCCTCAATCGTCAATCCTCAGGCCTCAAACATCAATATTCAACCCTCAGTCCTCGTCCTCAAACCACAACCCTCAATCGTCAAACCTCAATCCCCAATACTCAATCTTCAATGCTCAATCCTCAATCCTCAAACCTCAATCCTCAATCCTCAATCCTCAATCTTCAATCCTCAATCGTCAATCTTCAGTCCTCAATACTCAATGTTCAATTCTCAATCTTCAATCCTCAATCCTCAATACTCAATCTTCAATCCTCAATCCTCAATCCTCAAACCTCAATCCTCAATCTTCAATCCTCAATACTCAATCTTCAATCCACAATCCTCAATACTCAATCCTCAATCCTCATTCTTCAATCCTCAATCATCAATCCTCAATCCTCAATCCTCAATCCTCAATATTCAACACTCAACCCTCAACCATCAGTCCTCAATACTCAACCATCAATCCTCAATTCTCAATACTCAATAGAACATCCTGAATTCTCATGGTTCAATACGCAATTCACAATATTCAATAATCAAATCTCAAACCTCAAGCATCAATTCTCAACACTCAACCCTCAACACTCAGTCCTCTCTCTTCAATCCTACATCCTCAACCCTCAATCCTCAAGCGTCAATCCTCAATACTCAATCCTCAATCCTCAATCCTCAATCTTCAATCTTCAATCCTCAATCCTCAATCTTCAATCACCAATCCTCAATCCTCAATCCTCAATACTCAGTCCTCAATCATTAATCCTCAATCTTCAATACTCAATCCTCAATCCTCAAACCTCAATTCTCAATACTCAACCATCAATCCTCAATTCACAATGCTCAATATAGTACCCTGAATTCTCAGGATTCTATACTCAAACCTCAATCCTCAACCCTCAGCCCTCATCCTCAATCCTCAATACTCATTCCTCAATCATCAACATTCAATCCTCTATACTCAATCTTCAATCCTCAATCCTGAATCCTCAATCCTCAATCCTCAATCCTCAGTCATAAATCCTCAATCTTCAATACTCAAACGTCAATCCCCAGTCCTCAATCCTCAATCCTCAATCTTCAATCCTCAATACTCAATCTGTAATCCTCAATCCTCAAACCTCAATCCTCAATCATCATTCTACAATCCTCAATACCCAATCCTCAATCTTCAATCCTCAATCCACAATCCTGAATCCTCAATCCTCAATCCTCAGTCCTCAATCCTCAATCTTCAATCCGCAATCCTCAATCTTCAATCCTCAATCCTCAATCCTCAATCCTCAATCATCAATCCTCATTCCTCAATCCTCAATCTTCAATCCTCAGTACTCAATCTGCAATCCTCAATCCTCAATCATCAATCCTCAATCCTCATTCTTCAATCCTCAATACCCAATCTTCAATCCTGAGTCCTCAGACCTCAATCCTGAATCCTCAATTTTCAGCCCTCAGGCATCAATACTCAATCTTCAATACTCAATCCTCAATCCTCAATCCTCAAACCTCAACCCTCAATCCTCAATCCTCAATACTCATTCTTCAATCCTCAATACCCAATCCTCAATCTTCAATCCTCAATCCTCAATCCTCAATCCTCAATCCTCAATCCTCAATCCTCATTCTTCAATCCTCAATACCCAATTCTCAATCCTCAATCCTCAATCCTCAATCCTCAATTCTCAATCGTCAATCGTCAGTCCTCAGTCCTCAAACCTCAATCCTCAACCCTCAGCCCTCATCCTCAATCCTCAATCGTCAATCCTCAGTCCTCAGCCCTCAGTCCTCAATCCTCAATACTCAATCCTGAATCCTCAATATTCAATCCAATATACTCAATCTTCAATCCTCAATCCTCAACCCTTAATCCTCAATCCTGAATCCTCAGTCATAAATCCTCAATCTTCAATACTGAATCGTCAATCCTCAGTCCTCAATCCTCAATCCTCAATCCTCGTTCCTCAAACCTCAATCCTCAACCCTCAGTCCTCATCCTCAATACTCTATCCTCAATCCTCAATCCTCATTCTTCAATCCTCAATACCCAATCCTCAATCTTCAATCGTCAATCCTCAATCATCAATTCTCAATCCTCAATCCTCAATCCTCAGACCTCAAACGTCAATATTCAACCCTCAGTCCTCGTCCTCAATCCACAACCCTCAATACTCAATACTCAGTCCTCAGTCCTCAAACCTCAATGCTCAATCCTCAATCCTCTATCATCAATCCTCAATCTTCAATACTCAATACTCAGTCCTCAATCCTCAATCCTCAATCCTCAATCATCAATCCTCAATCTTCAATATTCAATCCTCAATCTCCAATGCTCAATACTCAACCATCAATCCTCAATTCTCAATACTCAATAGAATATCCTGAATTCTCAGGATTCAATACTCAAACCTCAAACCTCAACCCTCAGCCCTCATACTCCATCTTCAATCCTCTATCCTCAATCCTCAATCTTCAATCCTCAATACTCAATCTCCAATCCTCAATACTCAATCCTCAATCCTCATTCTTCAATCCTCAATACCCAATCCTCAATCTTCAATCCTCAATCCTCAATACTCAATTCTCAATCCTCAATCCTCAATCCTCAGACCTCAAACATCAATACCCAACCCTCAGTCCTCGTCCTCTATCCACAACTCCCAATCCTCAATCCTCAATATTCAATCATCAATATTCAATCTCCAGTCCTCAATCCTCAATCCTCGATCCTCAATCCTCAATCCTCAATGTTCAATCCGCAATACCCAATCCTCAATTTTCAATCCTCAATCCTCAATCCTCAATCCTCAATTCTCAATACTCAATCCTCAATTCTCAGTCCTCAAACCTCAATCCTGAATCCACAATCATGAATGCTCAATCTTCAGACCTCAGTCCTCAACAATCAGTCGTCAATTCTCAATCCTCAATATTCAATCATCAATACTCAATCTTCTATCCTCAATCCTCTATCCTCAACCCTCAGTCCTGGATCCTCAATATTCAACACACAACCCTCAGCCATCAATAGTCAATACTCAACCATCAATCCTCAATTCTCAATACTCAATACTCAATCCTGAATCCACACTCCTCGTTCTTCAATCCTCAATACCCAATCCTCAATCTTCAATCCTCAATCCTCAATCCACAATCCTCAATCCTCAATCCTCAATTCTCGGTACTCAATAGAATATCCTGAATTCTCAGGATTCAATACTGAAACCTCAATCCTCAACCCTCAGCCCTCATCCTCCATCCTCAATCCTCAATCCTCAAACCTGAATCTTCAATCCTCAATATTCAATATTCAATCCTCAATCCTCAATCCTCAATCATCAATCCTGAAACCTCAGTGATCAATACACAATCTTCAATACTCAATCCTCAATAATCAATCCTCAATCCTCAGTCCTCAATCCTCAATTCTCAATCCTCAGTCCTCAATCCTCAATCCTCAATCCTCAAACCTCAATCATCAATCCTCAATCTTCAATATTCAATCCTCAATCCCCAATGCTCAATACTCAACCATCAATCCTCAATTCTCAATACTCAATAGAATATCCTGAATTCTCAGGATTCAATACTCAAACCTCAAACCTCAACCCTCAGCCCTCATACTCCATCTTCAATCCTCTATCCTCAATCCTCAATCTTCAATCCTCAATACTCAATCTCCAATCCTCAATACTCAATCCTCAATCCTCATTCTTCAATCCTCAATACCCAATCCTCAATCTTCAATCCTCAATCCTCAATCCTCAATTCTCAGTCCTCAATCCTCAATCCTCAGACCTCAAACATCAATACCCAACCCTCAGTCCTCGTCCTCTATCCACAACTCCCAATCCTCAATCCTCAATATTCAATCATCAATATTCAATGTCCAGTCCTCAATCCTCAATCCTCAATACTCAATCCTCAATCCTCAATGTTCAATCCGCAATACCCAATCCTCAATCTTCAATCCTCAATCCTCAATTCTCAATACACAATCCTCAATTCTCAGTCCTCAAACCTCAATCCTGAATCCACAATCATGAATGCTCAATCTTCAGACCTCAGTCCTCAACAATCAGTCGTCAATTCTCAATCCTCAATATTCAATCATCAATACTCAATCTTCTATCCTCAATCCTCTATCCTCAACCCGCAGTCCTGGATCCTCAATATTCAACACACAACCCTCAGCCATCAATAGTCAATACTCAGCCATCAATCCTCAATTCTCAATACTCAATACTCAATCCTGAATCCTCAATCCTCGTTCTTCAATCCTCAATACCCAATCCTCAATCTTCAATCCTCAATCCTCAATCCACAATCCTCAATCCTCAATCCTCAATTCTCAGTACTCAATAGAATATCCTGAATTCTCAGGATTCAATACTGAAACCTCAATCCTCAACCCTCAGCCCTCATCCTCCATCCTCAATCCTCAATCCTCAAACCTGAATCTTCAATCCTCAATATTCAATCTTCAATCCTCAATCCTCAATCCTCAATCATCAATCCTCAATCCTCAGTGGTCAATACACAATCTTCAATACTCAATCCTCAATCCTTAATCCTCAATCCTCAGTCATCAATCTTCAATCCTCAATGCTCAATCCTCATTCTTCAATCCTCAATACCCAATCCTCAATCTTCAATCCTCAATCCTCAATCCTCAATTCTCAATCGTCAATCCTCAGTCCTCAGTCCTCAAACCTCAATCCTCAACCTTCAGCCCTCATCCTCAATCCTCAATCGTCAATCCTCAATCCTCAGCCCTCAGTCCTCAAACCTCAATGCTCAATCCTCAATCCCCAATCCTCAATCCTCAATCATCAACCCTCATTCTTCAATACTCATTCCTCAATCCTCAATCCCCAATCCTCAATCCTCAATCATCAATCCTCAATCTTCAATACTCAATCATCAATCCTCAATACTCAACCATCAATCCTCAATTCTCAATACTCAATATAATATCCTGAATTCTCAGGATTCAATACTGAAACCTCAATCCTCAACCCTCAGCCCTCATCCTCCATCCTCAATCCTCAATCCTCAATCCTGAATCTTCAATCCTCAATATTCAACCTTCAATCCACAATCCTCAATCCTCTATCATCAATCCTCAATCCTCAGTGATCAATACACAATCTTCAATACTCAATCCTCAATCCTCAATCCTCAATCCTCAGTCCTCAATCCTCAATCCTCATTTCTCAAACCTCAATCCTCAACCCTCAGTCCTCATCCTCAATTCTCAACTCTCAATCCTCAATCCTCAATTCTCAATCTTCATCCTCAATAATCAATCTCCAATCCTAGATCCTCAATCCTCAATCCTCAATCCCCAATCTTCAATCCTCAATAATCAATCTCAAATCCTAGATCCTCAATCCTCAATCCTCAACCCTCAATCCTCAATCCTCATTCTTCGATCCTCAATACCCAATCCTCAATCTTCCATCCTGAATCATCAATCCTCAATTCTCAATCCTCAATCCTCAGACCTCAGTCGTCAAATCTCAATCCCCGACCCTCACCCCTCATCCTCAGTCCTCAGTCCTCAATCCTCAATCCTCAAACCTCAATCCTCTACCGTCAGTCCTCGTCCTCAATCCTCAAACATCAATCCTCAATCCTCAATATTCAATCATCAATACTCAATCTTCAAACCTCTATCCTCAATCCTCAATCCTCAATCCTCAATCCTCAATCCTCAATCCTCAATCCTCAATCCTCAATCCTCAGGCATCAATACTTAATCTTCAATATTCAATCCTCAATCCTCAATCCTCAATCCACAATCCTCAACCTTCAATACTCAATAATCAATCTCCAATCCTAGATCCTGAATCCTAAATCCTCAATCCTCAATCCTCAATCCTCAATCCTCAATCATCAATCCTCAATCTTCAATCCTCAATACTCAATCTTCAATCCTCAATCCTCAATCCTCAATCCCCGATCCTCATTCTTCAATCCTCAATACCCAATCCTCAATCTTCAATCTTCAATCCTCAATCCTCGATTCTCAATCCTCAATCCTCAGTCCTCAGTCCTCAAACCTCAATCCTCAACCCTCAGCCCTCATCCTCCATCCTCAATCCTCAATCATCAATCCTCAATCTTATATCCTCAATATTCAATCTTCAATCCACAACCCTCAATCCTCAATCCTCAATATTCAATCATCAACACTCAATCTTCAATCCTCAACTTTCAATCCTCAATACTCAATCTTCAATCCTCAATCCTCAATCCTCAATCCTCAATCCTCAATCCTCAGGCATCAATACTCAATCTTCAATATTCAATCCTCAATCCTCAATCCTCAGTCCACAATACTCAGCCTTCAATACTCAATACTCAATCTTCAACCCTCAATCCTCAATCCTGAATCCTCAATCCTCAATCCTCAATCCTCAATACTCAATCTTCAATCCTCAATCCTCAATCCTCATTCTTCAATCCTCAATACCCAATCCTCAATCTTCAATTCTCAATCCTCAATCCCCAATCCTCAATCCTCAATCCTCATTCTTCAATCCTCAATACCCAATCCTCAATCTTCAATCCTCAATCCTCAATCCTCAATTCTCAATCGTCAATCGTCAGTCCTCAGTCCTCAAACCTCAGTCCTCAACCCTCAGCCCTCATCCTCAATCCTCAATCGTCAATACTCAGTCCTCAGCCCTCAGTCCTCAAACCTCAATGCTCAATCCTCAATCCCCAATCCTCAATCCTCTATCCTCAATCATCAATCCTCAATCTTCAATACTCATTCCTCAATCCTTAATCCCCAATCCTCAATCCTCAATCATCAATTGCCTATCTTCAATACTCAATCCTCAATCCTCTATCCTCAATACTCAACCATCAATCCTCAATTCTCAATACTCAATAGAATATCCTGAATTCTCATGATTCAATACTGAAACCTCAATCCTCAACCCACAGCCCTCATCATCCATCCTCAATCCTCAATCCTCAATCCTGAATCTTCAATCCTCAATATTCAACCTTCAATCCACAATCCTCAATCCTCAATCATCAATCCTCAATCCTCAGTGATCAATACACAATCTTCAATACTCAATGCTCAATCCTCAATCCTCAATCCTCAGTCCTCAATCCTCAATCCTCATTTCTCAAACCTCAATCCTCAGCCCTCAATCTTCAATCCTCAATACTCAATCTTCATTCCTCAATCCTCAATTCTCAATACTCAATACTCAATACTCAATCTCCAATCCTCAATCCTCAATCTTCAATCCTCAACACTCAATCTTCAATCCTCAATACTCAATCTTCAATCCTCAATACTCAATCCTCAATCCTCAATCCTCAATCCTCAATCATCAATCCTCAATCTTCAATACTCAATCCTCAAACCACAATCCTCAACCCTCAGCCCTCAATCTCAACCCTCAATCCTCAATCCTCAATATTCAATCCCCAATACTCAATCTTCAATCCTCAATCCTCAATCCTCAATCCTCAATCCTCAATCCTCGATCCTCAGTCATAAATCCTCAAACATCAATACCCAATCCTCAAACCTCAAACCCCAATTCTCAATACTCAACCATCAATCCTCAAATCTCAATGCTCAATATAGTATCCTGAATTCTCCGGATTCTATACTGATACCTCAATCCTCAACCCTCAGCCCTCATCCTCAATCCTCAATACTCAATCCTGAATCCTCAATATTCAATCCAATATACTCAATCTTCAATCCTCAATCCTCAATCCTTAATCCTCAATCCTGAATCCTCGGTCATAAATCCTGAATCTTCAATACTCAATCGTCAATCCTCAGTCCTCAATCCTCAATCCTCAATCCTCGTTCCACAAATCTCAATCCTCAACCCTCAGTACTCATCCTCAATGCTCAATTCTCAATCCTCAATCCTCAATCCTCAATATTCAATCCCCAATAATAAATTTCCAATCCTAGATCCTCAATCCCCAATCCTCAATCATTAATCCTCAATCTTCAATCCTCAATACTCAATCTTCAATCCTCAATACCCAATCCTCAATCTTCAATCCTCAATCCTCAATCCACAATCCTCAATCCTCTATCCTCAATCCTCAATCTTCAATCCTCAATACTCAATCTCCCATCCTCAATACTCAATCCTCAATCCTCATTCTTCAATCCTCAATACCCAATCCTCAATCTTCAATCCTCAATCCTCAATACTCAATTCTCAATCCTCAATCCTCAATCCTCAGACCTCAAACATCAATACCCAACCCTCAGTCCTCGTCCTCTATCCACAACTCCCAATCCTCAATCCTCAATATTCAATCATCAATATTCAATCTCCAGTCCTCAATCCTCAATCCTCGATCCTCAATCCTCCATCCTCAATGTTCAATCCGCAATACCCAATACTCAATCCTCAATCCTCATTCTTCAATCCTCAATCATCAATCCTCAATCCTCAATCCTCAATCCTCAATATTCAACACTCAACCCTCAACCATCAGTCCTCAATACTCAACCATCAATCCTCAATTCTCAATACTCAATAGAACATCCTGAATTCTCATGGTTCAATACGCAATTCACAATATTCAATAATCAAATCTCAAACCTCAAGCATCAATTCTCAACACTCAACCCTCAACACTCAGTCCTCTCTCTTCAATCCTACATCCTCAACCCTCAATCCTCAAGCGTCAATCCTCAATACTCAATCCTCAATCCTCAATCCTCAATCTTCAATCTTCAATCCTCAATCCTCAATCTTCAATCACCAATCCTCAATCCTCAATCCTCAATACTCAATCCTCAATCATTAATCCTCAATCTTCAATACTCAATCCTCAATCCTCAAACCTCAATTCTCAATACTCAACCATCAATCCTCAATTCACAATGCTCAATATAGTACCCTGAATTCTCAGGATTCTATACTCAAACCTCAATCCTCAACCCTCAGCCCTCATCCTCAATCCTCAATACTCATTCCTCAATCATCAACATTCAATCCTCTATACTCAATCTTCAATCCTCAATCCTGAATCCTCAATCCTCAATCCTCAATCCTCAGTCATAAATCCTCAATCTTCAATACTCAAACGTCAATCCCCAGTCCTCAATCCTCAATCCTCAATCTTCAATCCTCAATACTCAATCTGTAATCCTCAATCCTCAAACCTCAATCCTCAATCATCATTCTACAATCCTCAATACCCAATCCTCAATCTTCAATCCTCAATCCACAATCCTGAATCCTCAATCCTCAATCCTCAGTCCTCAATCCTCAATCTTCAATCCGCAATCCTCAATCTTCAATCCTCAATCCTCAATCCTCAATCCTCAATCATCAATCCTCATTCCTCAATCCTCAATCTTCAATCCTCAGTACTCAATCTGCAATCCTCAATCCTCAATCATCAATCCTCAATCCTCATTCTTCAATCCTCAATACCCAATCTTCAATCCTGAGTCCTCAGACCTCAATCCTGAATCCTCAATTTTCAGCCCTCAGGCATCAATACTCAATCTTCAATACTCAATCCTCAATCCTCAATCCTCAAACCTCAACCCTCAATCCTCAATCCTCAATCCTCATTCTTCAATCCTCAATACCCAATCCTCAATCTTCAATCCTCAATCCTCAATCCTCAATCCTCAATCCTCAATCCTCATTCTTCAATCCTCAATACCCAATTCTCAATCCTCAATCCTCAATCCTCAATCCTCAATTCTCAATCGTCAATCGTCAGTCCTCAGTCCTCAAACCTCAATCCTCAACCCTCAGCCCTCATCCTCAATCCTCAATCGTCAATCCTCAGTCCTCAGACCTCAGTCCTCAAACCTCAATGCTCAATCCTCAATCCCCAATCCTCAATCCTCATTCCTCAATCATCAATCCTCATTTCTCAAACCTCAATCCTCAACCCTCAATTTTCAATCCTCAATACTCAATCTTCATTCCTCAATCCTCAATTCTCAATACTCAGTACTCAATACTCAATCGCCAATCCTCAAACCTCAATCTTCAATCCTCAACACTCAATCTTCAATCCTCAATACTCAATCTTCAATCCTCAATACTCAATCCTCAATCCTCAATCCTCAATCCTCAATCATGAATCCTCAATCTTCAATACTCAATCCTCAAACCTCAATCCTCAACCCTCAGCCCTCATTCTCAACCCTCAATCCTCAATCCTCAATATTCAATCCCCAATACTCAATCTTCAATCCTCAATCCTCAATCCTCAATCCTCAATCCTCAATCCTCGATCCTCAGTCATAAATCCTCAATCTTCAATACTCAATCGTCAATCCTCAGTCCTCAATCCTCAATTCTCAATCATCGATCCTCAAACCTCAAGCGTCAATCCTCAATACACAATCCTCAATACTCAATCCTCAATCTTCAATCTTCAATCATCAATACTCAACCTTCAATCCTCAATCCTCAATCCTCAATCCTCAATACTCAATACTCAATCATTAATCCTCAATCTTCAATACTCAATCCTCAAACCTCAAACCCCAATTCTCAATACTCAACCATCAATCCTCAAATCTCAATGCTCAATATAGTATCCTGAATTCTCCGGATTCTATACTGATACCTCAATCCTCAACCCTCAGCCCTCATCCTCAATCCTCAATACTCAATCCTGAATCCTCAATATTCAATCCAATATACTCAATCTTCAATCCTCAATCCTCAACCCTTAATCCTCAATCCTGAATCCTCAGTCATAAATCCTCAATCTTCAATACTGAATCGTCAATCCTCAGTCCTCAATCCTCAATCCTCAATCCTCGTTCCTCAAACCTCAATCCTCAACCCTCAGTCCTCATCCTCAATACTCTATCCTCAATCCTCAATCCTCATTCTTCAATCCTCAATACCCAATCCTCAATCTTCAATCGTCAATCCTCAATCATCAATTCTCAATCCTCAATCCTCAATCCTCAGACCTCAAACGTCAATATTCAACCCTCAGTCCTCGTCCTCAATCCACAACCCTCAATACTCAATACTCAGTCCTCAGTCCTCAAACCTCAATGCTCAATCCTCAATCCTCTATCATCAATCCTCAATCTTCAATACTCAATACTCAGTCCTCAATCCTCAATCCTCAATCCTCAATCATCAATCCTCAATCTTCAATATTCAATCCTCAATCCCCAATGCTCAATACTCAACCATCAATCCTCAATTCTCAATACTCAATAGAATATCCTGAATTCTCAGGATTCAATACTGAAACCTCAATCCTCAACCCACAGCCCTCATCATCCATCCTCAATCCTCAATCCTCAATCCTGAATCTTCAATCCTCAATATTCAACCTTCAATCCACAATCCTCAATCCTCAATCATCAATCCTCAATCCTCAGTGATCAATACACAATCTTCAATTCTCAATGCTCAATCCTCAATCCTCAATCCTCAGTCCTCAATCCTCAATCCTCATTTCTCAAACCTCAATCCTCAGCCCTCAATCTTCAATCCTCAATACTCAATCTTCATTCCTCAATCCTCAATTCTCAATACTCAATACTCAATCTTCAATCCTCAATACTCAATCCTCAATCCTCAATCCTCAATCCTCAATCATCAATCCTCAATCTTCAATACTCAATCCTCAAACCACAATCCTCAACCCTCAGCCCTCAATCTCAACCCTCAATCCTCAATCCTCAATCTTCAATCTTCAATCCTCAATCCTCAATCTTCAATCACCAATCCTCAATCCTCAATCCTCAATACTCAGTCCTCAATCATTAATCCTCAATCTTCAATACTCAATCCTCAATCCTCAAACCTCAATTCTCAATACTCAACCATCAATCCTCAATTCACAATGCTCAATATAGTACCCTGAATTCTCAGGATTCTATACTCAAACCTCAATCCTCAACCCTCAGCCCTCATCCTCAATCCTCAATACTCATTCCTCAATCATCAACATTCAATCCTCTATACTCAATCTTCAATCCTCAATCCTGAATCCTCAATCCTCAATCCTCAATCCTCAGTCATAAATCCTCAATCTTCAATACTCAAACGTCAATCCCCAGTCCTCAATCCTCAATCCTCAATCTTCAATCCTCAATACTCAATCTGTAATCCTCAATCCTCAAACCTCAATCCTCAATCATCATTCTACAATCCTCAATACCCAATCCTCAATCTTCAATCCTCAATCCACAATCCTGAATCCTCAATCCTCAATCCTCAGTCCTCAATCCTCAATCTTCAATCCGCAATCCTCAATCTTCAATCCTCAATCCTCAATCCTCAATCCTCAATCATCAATCCTCATTCCTCAATCCTCAATCTTCAATCCTCAGTACTCAATCTGCAATCCTCAATCCTCAATCATCAATCCTCAATCCTCATTCTTCAATCCTCAATACCCAATCTTCAATCCTGAGTCCTCAGACCTCAATCCTGAATCCTCAATTTTCAGCCCTCAGGCATCAATACTCAATCTTCAATACTCAATCCTCAATCCTCAATCCTCAAACCTCAACCCTCAATCCTCAATCCTCAATACTCATTCTTCAATCCTCAATACCCAATCCTCAATCTTCAATCCTCAATCCTCAATCCTCAATCCTCAATCCTCAATCCTCAATCCTCATTCTTCAATCCTCAATACCCAATTCTCAATCCTCAATCCTCAATCCTCAATCCTCAATTCTCAATCGTCAATCGTCAGTCCTCAGTCCTCAAACCTCAATCCTCAACCCTCAGCCCTCATCCTCAATCCTCAATCGTCAATCCTCAGTCCTCAGCCCTCAGTCCTCAATCCTCAATACTCAATCCTGAATCCTCAATATTCAATCCAATATACTCAATCTTCAATCCTCAATCCTCAACCCTTAATCCTCAATCCTGAATCCTCAGTCATAAATCCTCAATCTTCAATACTGAATCGTCAATCCTCAGTCCTCAATCCTCAATCCTCAATCCTCGTTCCTCAAACCTCAATCCTCAACCCTCAGTCCTCATCCTCAATACTCTATCCTCAATCCTCAATCCTCATTCTTCAATCCTCAATACCCAATCCTCAATCTTCAATCGTCAATCCTCAATCATCAATTCTCAATCCTCAATCCTCAATCCTCAGACCTCAAACGTCAATATTCAACCCTCAGTCCTCGTCCTCAATCCACAACCCTCAATACTCAATACTCAGTCCTCAGTCCTCAAACCTCAATGCTCAATCCTCAATCCTCTATCATCAATCCTCAATCTTCAATACTCAATACTCAGTCCTCAATCCTCAATCCTCAATCCTCAATCATCAATCCTCAATCTTCAATATTCAATCCTCAATCCCCAATGCTCAATACTCAACCATCAATCCTCAATTCTCAATACTCAATAGAATATCCTGAATTCTCAGGATTCAATACTCAAACCTCAAACCTCAACCCTCAGCCCTCATACTCCATCTTCAATCCTCTATCCTCAATCCTCAATCTTCAATCCTCAATACTCAATCTCCAATCCTCAATACTCAATCCTCAATCCTCATTCTTCAATCCTCAATACCCAATCCTCAATCTTCAATCCTCAATCCTCAATACTCAATTCTCAATCCTCAATCCTCAATCCTCAGACCTCAAACATCAATACCCAACCCTCAGTCCTCGTCCTCTATCCACAACTCCCAATCCTCAATCCTCAATATTCAATCATCAATATTCAATCTCCAGTCCTCAATCCTCAATCCTCGATCCTCAATCCTCAATCCTCAATGTTCAATCCGCAATACCCAATCCTCAATTTTCAATCCTCAATCCTCAATCCTCAATCCTCAATTCTCAATACTCAATCCTCAATTCTCAGTCCTCAAACCTCAATCCTGAATCCACAATCATGAATGCTCAATCTTCAGACCTCAGTCCTCAACAATCAGTCGTCAATTCTCAATCCTCAATATTCAATCATCAATACTCAATCTTCTATCCTCAATCCTCTATCCTCAACCCTCAGTCCTGGATCCTCAATATTCAACACACAACCCTCAGCCATCAATAGTCAATACTCAACCATCAATCCTCAATTCTCAATACTCAATACTCAATCCTGAATCCACACTCCTCGTTCTTCAATCCTCAATACCCAATCCTCAATCTTCAATCCTCAATCCTCAATCCACAATCCTCAATCCTCAATCCTCAATTCTCGGTACTCAATAGAATATCCTGAATTCTCAGGATTCAATACTGAAACCTCAATCCTCAACCCTCAGCCCTCATCCTCCATCCTCAATCCTCAATCCTCAAACCTGAATCTTCAATCCTCAATATTCAATATTCAATCCTCAATCCTCAATCCTCAATCATCAATCCTGAAACCTCAGTGATCAATACACAATCTTCAATACTCAATCCTCAATAATCAATCCTCAATCCTCAGTCCTCAATCCTCAATTCTCAATCCTCAGTCCTCAATCCTCAATCCTCAATCCTCAAACCTCAATCATCAATCCTCAATCTTCAATATTCAATCCTCAATCCCCAATGCTCAATACTCAACCATCAATCCTCAATTCTCAATACTCAATAGAATATCCTGAATTCTCAGGATTCAATACTCAAACCTCAAACCTCAACCCTCAGCCCTCATACTCCATCTTCAATCCTCTATCCTCAATCCTCAATCTTCAATCCTCAATACTCAATCTCCAATCCTCAATACTCAATCCTCAATCCTCATTCTTCAATCCTCAATACCCAATCCTCAATCTTCAATCCTCAATCCTCAATCCTCAATTCTCAGTCCTCAATCCTCAATCCTCAGACCTCAAACATCAATACCCAACCCTCAGTCCTCGTCCTCTATCCACAACTCCCAATCCTCAATCCTCAATATTCAATCATCAATATTCAATGTCCAGTCCTCAATCCTCAATCCTCAATACTCAATCCTCAATCCTCAATGTTCAATCCGCAATACCCAATCCTCAATCTTCAATCCTCAATCCTCAATTCTCAATACACAATCCTCAATTCTCAGTCCTCAAACCTCAATCCTGAATCCACAATCATGAATGCTCAATCTTCAGACCTCAGTCCTCAACAATCAGTCGTCAATTCTCAATCCTCAATATTCAATCATCAATACTCAATCTTCTATCCTCAATCCTCTATCCTCAACCCGCAGTCCTGGATCCTCAATATTCAACACACAACCCTCAGCCATCAATAGTCAATACTCAGCCATCAATCCTCAATTCTCAATACTCAATACTCAATCCTGAATCCTCAATCCTCGTTCTTCAATCCTCAATACCCAATCCTCAATCTTCAATCCTCAATCCTCAATCCACAATCCTCAATCCTCAATCCTCAATTCTCAGTACTCAATAGAATATCCTGAATTCTCAGGATTCAATACTGAAACCTCAATCCTCAACCCTCAGCCCTCATCCTCCATCCTCAATCCTCAATCCTCAAACCTGAATCTTCAATCCTCAATATTCAATCTTCAATCCTCAATCCTCAATCCTCAATCATCAATCCTCAATCCTCAGTGGTCAATACACAATCTTCAATACTCAATCCTCAATCCTTAATCCTCAATCCTCAGTCATCAATCTTCAATCCTCAATGCTCAATCCTCATTCTTCAATCCTCAATACCCAATCCTCAATCTTCAATCCTCAATCCTCAATCCTCAATTCTCAATCGTCAATCCTCAGTCCTCAGTCCTCAAACCTCAATCCTCAACCTTCAGCCCTCATCCTCAATCCTCAATCGTCAATCCTCAATCCTCAGCCCTCAGTCCTCAAACCTCAATGCTCAATCCTCAATCCCCAATCCTCAATCCTCAATCATCAACCCTCATTCTTCAATACTCATTCCTCAATCCTCAATCCCCAATCCTCAATCCTCAATCATCAATCCTCAATCTTCAATACTCAATCATCAATCCTCAATACTCAACCATCAATCCTCAATTCTCAATACTCAGTATAATATCCTGAATTCTCAGGATTCAATACTGAAACCTCAATCCTCAACCCTCAGCCCTCATCCTCCATCCTCAATCCTCAATCCTCAATCCTGAATCTTCAATCCTCAATATTCAACCTTCAATCCACAATCCTCAATCCTCTATCATCAATCCTCAATCCTCAGTGATCAATACACAATCTTCAATACTCAATCCTCAATCCTCAATCCTCAATCCTCAGTCCTCAATCCTCAATCCTCATTTCTCAAACCTCAATCCTCAACCCTCAGTCCTCATCCTCAATTCTCAACTCTCAATCCTCAATCCTCAATTCTCAATCTTCATCCTCAATAATCAATCTCCAATCCTAGATCCTCAATCCTCAATCCTCAATCCCCAATCTTCAATCCTCAATAATCAATCTCAAATCCTAGATCCTCAATCCTCAATCCTCAACCCTCAATCCTCAATCCTCATTCTTCGATCCTCAATACCCAATCCTCAATCTTCCATCCTCAATCATCAATCCTCAATTCTCAATCCTCAATCCTCAGACCTCAGTCGTCAAATCTCAATCCCCGACCCTCACCCCTCATCCTCAGTCCTCAGTCCTCAATCCTCAATCCTCAAACCTCAATCCTCTACCGTCAGTCCTCGTCCTCAATCCTCAAACATCAATCCTCAATCCTCAATATTCAATCATCAATACTCAATCTTCAAACCTCTATCCTCAATCCTCAATCCTCAATCCTCAATCCTCAATCCTCAATCCTCAATCCTCAATCCTCAATCCTCAGGCATCAATACTTAATCTTCAATATTCAATCCTCAATCCTCAATCCTCAATCCACAATCCTTAACCTTCAATACTCAATAATCAATCTCCAATCCTAGATCCTGAATCCTAAATCCTCAATCCTCAATCCTCAATCCTCAATCCTCAATCATCAATCCTCAATCTTCAATCCTCAATACTCAATCTTCAATCCTCAATCCTCAATCCTCAATCCCCGATCCTCATTCTTCAATCCTCAATACCCAATCCTCAATCTTCAATCTTCAATCCTCAATCCTCGATTCTCAATCCTCAATCCTCAGTCCTCAGTCCTCAAACCTCAATCCTCAACCCTCAGCCCTCATCCTCCATCCTCAATCCTCAATCATCAATCCTCAATCTTATATCCTCAATATTCAATCTTCAATCCACAACCCTCAATCCTCAATCCTCAATATTCAATCATCAACACTCAATCTTCAATCCTCAACTTTCAATCCTCAATACTCAATCTTCAATCCTCAATCCTCAATCCTCAATCCTCAATCCTCAATCCTCAGGCATCAATACTCAATCTTCAATATTCAATCCTCAATCCTCAATCCTCAGTCCACAATACTCAGCCTTCAATACTCAATACTCAATCTTCAACCCTCAATCCTCAATCCTGAATCCTCAATCCTCAATCCTCAATCCTCAATACTCAATCTTCAATCCTCAATCCTCAATCCTCATTCTTCAATCCTCAATACCCAATCCTCAATCTTCAATTCTCAATCCTCAATCCCCAATCCTCAATCCTCAATCCTCATTCTTCAATCCTCAATACCCAATCCTCAATCTTCAATCCTCAATCCTCAATCCTCAATTCTCAATCGTCAATCGTCAGTCCTCAGTCCTCAAACCTCAGTCCTCAACCCTCAGCCCTCATCCTCAATCCTCAATCGTCAATACTCAGTCCTCAGCCCTCAGTCCTCAAACCTCAATGCTCAATCCTCAATCCCCAATCCTCAATCCTCTATCCTCAATCATCAATCCTCAATCTTCAATACTCATTCCTCAATCCTTAATCCCCAATCCTCAATCCTCAATCATCAATTGCCTATCTTCAATACTCAATCCTCAATCCTCTATCCTCAATACTCAACCATCAATCCTCAATTCTCAATACTCAATAGAATATCCTGAATTCTCATGATTCAATACTGAAACCTCAATCCTCAACCCACAGCCCTCATCATCCATCCTCAATCCTCAATCCTCAATCCTGAATCTTCAATCCTCAATATTCAACCTTCAATCCACAATCCTCAATCCTCAATCATCAATCCTCAATCCTCAGTGATCAATACACAATCTTCAATACTCAATGCTCAATCCTCAATCCTCAATCCTCAGTCCTCAATCCTCAATCCTCATTTCTCAAACCTCAATCCTCAGCCCTCAATCTTCAATCCTCAATACTCAATCTTCATTCCTCAATCCTCAATTCTCAATACTCAATACTCAATACTCAATCTCCAATCCTCAATCCTCAATCTTCAATCCTCAACACTCAATCTTCAATCCTCAATACTCAATCTTCAATCCTCAATACTCAATCCTCAATCCTCAATCCTCAATCCTCAATCATCAATCCTCAATCTTCAATACTCAATCCTCAAACCACAATCCTCAACCCTCAGCCCTCAATCTCAACCCTCAATCCTCAATCCTCAATATTCAATCCCCAATACTCAATCTTCAATCCTCAATCCTCAATCCTCAATCCTCAATCCTCAATCCTCGATCCTCAGTCATAAATCCTCAAACATCAATACCCAATCCTCAAACCTCAAACCCCAATTCTCAATACTCAACCATCAATCCTCAAATCTCAATGCTCAATATAGTATCCTGAATTCTCCGGATTCTATACTGATACCTCAATCCTCAACCCTCAGCCCTCATCCTCAATCCTCAATACTCAATCCTGAATCCTCAATATTCAATCCAATATACTCAATCTTCAATCCTCAATCCTCAATCCTTAATCCTCAATCCTGAATCCTCGGTCATAAATCCTGAATCTTCAATACTCAATCGTCAATCCTCAGTCCTCAATCCTCAATCCTCAATCCTCGTTCCACAAATCTCAATCCTCAACCCTCAGTACTCATCCTCAATGCTCAATTCTCAATCCTCAATCCTCAATCCTCAATATTCAATCCCCAATAATAAATTTCCAATCCTAGATCCTCAATCCCCAATCCTCAATCATTAATCCTCAATCTTCAATCCTCAATACTCAATCTTCAATCCTCAATACCCAATCCTCAATCTTCAATCCTCAATCCTCAATCCACAATCCTCAATCCTCTATCCTCAATCCTCAATCTTCAATCCTCAATACTCAATCTCCCATCCTCAATACTCAATCCTCAATCCTCATTCTTCAATCCTCAATACCCAATCCTCAATCTTCAATCCTCAATCCTCAATACTCAATTCTCAATCCTCAATCCTCAATCCTCAGACCTCAAACATCAATACCCAACCCTCAGTCCTCGTCCTCTATCCACAACTCCCAATCCTCAATCCTCAATATTCAATCATCAATATTCAATCTCCAGTCCTCAATCCTCAATCCTCGATCCTCAATCCTCAATCCTCAATGTTCAATCCGCAATACCCAATACTCAATCCTCAATCCTCATTCTTCAATCCTCAATCATCAATCCTCAATCCTCAATCCTCAATCCTCAATATTCAACACTCAACCCTCAACCATCAGTCCTCAATACTCAACCATCAATCCTCAATTCTCAATACTCAATAGAACATCCTGAATTCTCATGGTTCAATACGCAATTCACAATATTCAATAATCAAATCTCAAACCTCAAGCATCAATTCTCAACACTCAACCCTCAACACTCAGTCCTCTCTCTTCAATCCTACATCCTCAACCCTCAATCCTCAAGCGTCAATCCTCAATACTCAATCCTCAATCCTCAATCCTCAATCTTCAATCTTCAATCCTCAATCCTCAATCTTCAATCACCAATCCTCAATCCTCAATCCTCAATACTCAATCCTCAATCATTAATCCTCAATCTTCAATACTCAATCCTCAATCCTCAAACCTCAATTCTCAATACTCAACCATCAATCCTCAATTCACAATGCTCAATATAGTACCCTGAATTCTCAGGATTCTATACTCAAACCTCAATCCTCAACCCTCAGCCCTCATCCTCAATCCTCAATACTCATTCCTCAATCATCAACATTCAATCCTCTATACTCAATCTTCAATCCTCAATCCTGAATCCTCAATCCTCAATCCTCAATCCTCAGTCATAAATCCTCAATCTTCAATACTCAAACGTCAATCCCCAGTCCTCAATCCTCAATCCTCAATCTTCAATCCTCAATACTCAATCTGTAATCCTCAATCCTCAAACCTCAATCCTCAATCATCATTCTACAATCCTCAATACCCAATCCTCAATCTTCAATCCTCAATCCACAATCCTGAATCCTCAATCCTCAATCCTCAGTCCTCAATCCTCAATCTTCAATCCGCAATCCTCAATCTTCAATCCTCAATCCTCAATCCTCAATCCTCAATCATCAATCCTCATTCCTCAATCCTCAATCTTCAATCCTCAGTACTCAATCTGCAATCCTCAATCCTCAATCATCAATCCTCAATCCTCATTCTTCAATCCTCAATACCCAATCTTCAATCCTGAGTCCTCAGACCTCAATCCTGAATCCTCAATTTTCAGCCCTCAGGCATTAATACTCAATCTTCAATACTCAATCCTCAATCCTCAATCCTCAAACCTCAACCCTCAATCCTCAATCCTCAATCCTCATTCTTCAATCCTCAATACCCAATCCTCAATCTTCAATCCTCAATCCTCAATCCTCAATCCTCAATCCTCAATCCTCATTCTTCAATCCTCAATACCCAATTCTCAATCCTCAATCCTCAATCCTCAATCCTCAATTCTCAATCGTCAATCGTCAGTCCTCAGTCCTCAAACCTCAATCCTCAACCCTCAGCCCTCATCCTCAATCCTCAATCGTCAATCCTCAGTCCTCAGCCCTCAGTCCTCAAACCTCAATGCTCAATCCTCAATCCCCAATCCTCAATCCTCAATCCTCAATCATCAATCCTCATTTCTCAAACCTCAATCCTCAACCCTCAATTTTCAATCCTCAATACTCAATCTTCATTCCTCAATCCTCAATTCTCAATACTCAGTACTCAATACTCAATCGCCAATCCTCAAACCTCAATCTTCAATCCTCAGCACTCAATCTTCAATCCTCAATACTCAATCTTCAATCCTCAATACTCAATCCTCAATCCTCAATCCTCAATCCTCAATCATGAATCCTCAATCTTCAATACTCAATCCTCAAACCTCAATCCTCAACCCTCAGCCCTCATTCTCAACCCTCAATCCTCAATCCTCAATATTCAATCCCCAATACTCAATCTTCAATCCTCAATCCTCAATCCTCAATCCTCAATCCTCAATCCTCGATCCTCAGTCATAAATCCTCAATCTTCAATACTCAATCGTCAATCCTCAGTCCTCAATCCTCAATTCTCAATCATCGATCCTCAAACCTCAAGCGTCAATCCTCAATACACAATCCTCAATACTCAATCCTCAATCTTCAATCTTCAATCATCAATACTCAACCTTCAATCCTCAATCCTCAATCCTCAATCCTCAATACTCAATCCTCAATCATTAATCCTCAATCTTCAATACTCAATCCTCAAACCTCAAACCCCAATTCTCAATACTCAACCATCAATCCTCAAATCTCAATGCTTAATATAGTATCCTGAATTCTCCGGATCCTATACTGATACCTCAATCCTCAACCCTCAGCCCTCATCCTCAATCCTCAATACTCAATCCTGAATCCTCAATATTCAATCCAATATACTCAATCTTCAATCCTCAATCCTCAATCCTTAATCCTCAATCCTGAATCCTCAGTCATAAATCCTCAATCTTCAATACTGAATCGTCAATCCTCAGTCCTCAATCCTCAATCCTCAATCCTCGTTCCTCAAACCTCAATCCTCAACCCTCAGTCCTCATCCTCAATACTCTATCCTCAATCCTCAATACTCAACCATCAATCCTCAATTCTCAATACTCAATAGAATATCCTGAATTCTCAGGATTCAATACTGAAACCTCAATCCTCATCCCTCAGCCCTCATCCTCCATCCTCAATCCTCAATCCTCAATCCTGAATCTTCAATCCTCAATATTCAACCTTCAATCCACAATCCTCAATCCTCTATCATCAATCCTCAATCCTCAGTGATCAATACACAATCTTCAATACTCAATCCTCAATCCTCAATCCTCAATCCTCAGTCCTCAATCCTCAATCCTCATTTCTCAAACCTCAATCCTCAACCCTCAGTCCTCATCCTCAATTCTCAATTCTCAATCCTCAATCCTTAATTCTCAATCTTCATCCTCAATAATCAATCTCCAATCCTAGATCCTCAATCCTCAATCCTCAATCCCCAATCTTCAATCCTCAATAATCAATCTCAAATCCAAGATCCTCAATCCTCAATCCTCAACCCTCAATCCTCAATCCTCATTCTTCAATCCTCAATACCCAATCCTCAATCTTCCATCCTCAATCATCAATCCTCAATTCTCAATCCTCAATCCTCAGACCTCAGTCGTCAAATCTCAATCCCCGACCCTCATCCCTCATCCTCAGTCCTCAGTCCTCAATCCTCAATCCTCAAACCTCAATCCTCTACCGTCAGTCCTCGTCCTCAATCCTCAAACATGAATCCTCAATCCTCAATATTCAATCATCAATACTCAATCTTCAACCCTCTATCCTCAATCCTCAATCCTCAATCCTCAATCCTCAATCCTCAATCCTCATTCCTCAATCCTCAGGCATCAATACTCAATCTTCAATATTCAATCCTCAATCCTCAATCCTCAATCCACAATCCTCAACCTTCAATACTCAATAATCAATCTCCAATCCTAGATCCTGAATCCTAAATCCTCAATCCTCAATCCTCAATCCTCAATCCTCAATCATCAATCCTCAATCTTCAATCCTCAATACTCAATCTTCAATCCTCAATCCTCAATCCTCAATCCCCGATCCTCATTCTTCAATCCTCAATACCCAATCCTCAATCTTCAATCTTCAATCCTCAATCCTCGATTCTCAATCCTCAATCCTCAGTCCTCAGTCCTCAAACCTCAATCCTCAACCCTCAGCCCTCATCCTCCATCCTCAATCCTCAATCATCAATCCTCAATCTTACATCCTCAATATTCAATCTTCAATCCACAACCCTCAATCCTCAATCCTCAATATTCAATCATCAACACTCAATCTTCAATCCTCAACTTTCAATCCTCAATACTCAATCTTCAATCCTCAATCCTCAATCCTCAGTCCTCAATCCTCAGGCATCAATACTCAATCTTCAATATTCAATCCTCAATCCTCAATCCTCAGTCCACAATACTCAGCCTTCAATACTCAATACTCAATCTTCAACCCTCAATCCTCAATCCTCAATCCTCAATCCTCAATCCTCAATCCTCAATACTCAATCTTCAATTCTCAATCCTCAATCCTCATTCTTCAATCCTCAATACCCAATCCTCAATCTTCAATTCTCAATCCTCAATCCTCAATCCTCAATCCTCAATCCTCATTCTTCAATCCTCAATACCCAATCCTCAATCTTCAATCCTCAATCCTCAATCCTCAATTCTCAATCGTCAATCGTCAGTCCTCAGTCCTCAAACCTCAGTCCTCAACCCTCAGCCCTCATCCTCAATCCTCAATCGTCAATCCTCAGTCCTCAGCCCTCAGTCCTCAAACCTCAATGCTCAATCCTCAATCCCCAATCCTCAATCCTCTATCCTCAATCATCAATCCTCAATCTTCAATACTCATTCCTCAATCCTTAATCCCCAATCCTCAATCCTCAATCATCAATTGCCTATCTTCAATACTCAATCCTCAATCCTCAATCCTCAATACTCAACCATCAATCCTCAATTATCAATACTCAATAGAATATCCTGAATTCTCAGGATTCAATACTGAAACCTCAATTCTCAACCCTCAGCCCTCATCCTCCATCCTCAATCCTCAATCCTCAATCCTGAATCTTCAATCCTCAATATTCAACATTCAATCCACAATCCTCAATCCTCTATCATCAATCCTCAATCCTCAGTGATCAATACACAATCTTCAATACTCAATCCTCAATCCTCAATCCTCAATCCTCAATCCTCAGTCCTCAATCCTCAATCCTCAATCCTCATTTCTCAAACCTCAATCCTCAACCCTCAGTCCTCATCCTCAATTCTCAATTCTCAATCCTCAATCCTCAATTCTCAATCTTCATCCTCAATAATCAATCTCCAATCCTAGATCCTCAATCCTCAATCCTCAATCCCCAATCTTCAATCCTCAATAATCAATCTCAAATCCTAGATCCTCAATCCTCAATCCTCAACCCTCAATCCTCAATCCTCATTCTTCAATCCTCAATACCCAATCCTCAATCTTCCATCCTCAATCATCAATCCTCAATTCTCAATCCTCAATCCTCAGACCTCAGTCGTCAAATCTCAATCCCCGACACTCACCCCTCATCCTCAGTCCTCAGTCCTCAATCCTCAATCCTCAAACCTCAATCCTCTACCGTCAGTCCTCGTCCTCAATCCTCAAACATCAATCCTCAATCCTCAATATTCAATCATCAATACTCAATCTTCAAACCTCTATCCTCAATCCTCAATCCTCAATCCTCAATCCTCAATCCTCAATCCTCAATCCTCAATCCTCAGGCATCAATACTCAATCTTCAATATTCAATCCTCAATCCTCAATCCTCAATCCACAATCCTCAACCTTCAATACTCAATAATCAATCTCCAATCCTAGATCCTGAATCCTAAATCCTCAATCCTCAATCCTCAATCCTCAATTCTCAATCGTCAATCGTCAGTCCTCAGTTCTCAAACCTCAGTCCTCAACCCTCAGCCCTCATCCTCAATCCTCAATCGTCAATCCTCAGTCCTCAGCCCTCAGTCCTCAAACCTCAATGCTCAATCCTCAATCCCCAATCCTCAATCCTCAATCCTCAATCATCAATCCTCAATCTTCAATACTCATTCCTCAATCCTTAATCCCCAATCCTCAATCCTCAATCATCAATTGCCTATCTTCAATACTCAATCCTCAATCCTCAATCCTCAATACTCAACCATCAATCCTCAATTCTCAATACTCAATAGAATATCCTGAATTCTCAGGATTCAATACTGAAACCTCAATCCTCAACCCACAGCCCTCATCATCCATCCTCAATCCTCAATCCTCAATCCTGAATCTTCAATCCTCAATATTCAACCTTCAATCCACAATCCTCAATCCTCAATCATCAATCCTCAATCCTCAGTGATCAATACACAATCTTCAATACTCAATCCTCAATCCTCAATCCTCAATCCTCAGTCCTCAATCCTCAATCCTCATTTCTCAAACCTCAATCCTCAGCCCTCAATCTTCAATCCTCAATACTCAATCTTCATTCCTCAATCCTCAATTCTCAATACTCAATACTCAATACTCAATCTCCAATCCTCAATCCTCAATCTTCAATCCTCAACACTCAATCTTCAATCCTCAATACTCAATCTTCAATCCTCAATACTCAATCCTCAATCCTCAATCCTCAATCCTCAATCATCAATCCTCAATCTTCAATACTCAATCCTCAAACCACAATCCTCAACCCTCAGCCCTCAATCTCAACCCTCAATCCTCAATCCTCAATATTCAATCCCCAATACTCAATCTTCAATCCTCAATCCTCAATCCTCAATCCTCAATCCTCAATCCTCGATCCTCAGTCATAAATCCTCAAACATCAATACCCAATCCTCAAACCTCAAACCCCAATTCTCAATACTCAACCATCAATCCTCAAATCTCAATGCTCAATATAGTATCCTGAATTCTCCGGATTCTATACTGATACCTCAATCCTCAACCCTCAGCCCTCATCCTCAATCCTCAATACTCAATCCTGAATCCTCAATATTCAATCCAATATACTCAATCTTCAATCCTCAATCCTCAATCCTTAATCCTCAATCCTGAATCCTCGGTCATAAATCCTGAATCTTCAATACTCAATCGTCAATCCTCAGTCCTCAATCCTCAATCCTCAATCCTCGTTCCACAAATCTCAATCCTCAACCCTCAGTACTCATCCTCAATGCTCAATTCTCAATCCTCAATCCTCAATCCTCAATATTCAATTCCCAATAATAAATTTCCAATTCTAGATCCTCAATCCCCAATCCTCAATCCTTAATCCTCAATCTTCAATCCTCAATACTCAATCTTCAATCCTCAATCCTCAATCCTCAATCCTCAATCCTCAATCCTCAATCCTGAATCCTCAGTCTTCAATCCTCAATACTCAATCTGCAATTCTCAATACTCAATCCTCAATCCTCAATCCTCATTCTTCAATCCTCAATACCCAATCCTCAATCTTCAATCGTCAATCCTCAATCATCAATTCTCAATCCTCAATCCTCAATCCTCAGACCTCAAACGTCAATATACAACCCTCTGTCCTCGTCCTCAATCCACAACCCTCAATACTCAATACTCAGTCCTCAGTCCTCAATCCTCAATCTTCAATCCTCAATACTCAATCTCCAGTCCTCAATACTCAATCCTCAATCCTCATTCTTCAGTCCTCAATACCCAATCCTCAATCTTCAATCCTCAATCCTCAATCCTCAATTCTCAATCCTCAATCCTCAATCCTCAGACCTCAAACATCAATACCCAACCCTCAGTCCTCGTCCTCTATCCACAACTCCCAATCCTCAATCCTCAATATTCAATCATCAATATTCAATCTCCAGTCCTCAATCCTCAATCCTCATCCTCAATCCTCAATCCTCAAACCTCAATCCTCTACCGTCAGTCCTCGTCCTCAATCCTCAAACCTCAATCCTGAATCCTCAATATTCAATCATCAATACTCAATCTTCAAACCTCTATCCTCAATCCTCAATCCTCAATCCTCAATCCTCAATCCTCAATCCTCAATCCTCAATCCTCAGGCATCAATACTCAATCTTCAATATTCAATCCTCAATCCTCAATCCTCAATCCACAATCCTCAACCTTCAATACTCAATAATCAATCTCCAATCCTAGATCCTCAATCCTAAATCCTCAATCCTCAATACCCAATCCACAATCTTCAATCCCCAATCATCAATCCTCAATTCTCAATCCTCAATCCTCAGTCCTCAGTCGTCAAACCTCAATCCCCGACACTCAGCCCTCACCCTCAATCCTCAGTCCTCAATCCTCAATCCTCAAACCTAAATCCTCTACCGTCAGTCCTGGTCCTCAATCCTCAAACCTCAATCCTCAAACCTCAATATTCAATCATCAATACTCAATCTTCAATCCTCAATCCTCTATCCTCAATCCTCAATCCTCGATCCTCAATATTCAACACACAACCCTCAGCCATCAATCCTCAATACTCAACCATCAATCATCAGTCCTCAATACTCAATAGAATATCCTGAACTCTCATGGTTCAATACTCAATCCACAATATTCAATAATCAAATCTCAATCCTCAATCTTCAATCTTCAATACTCAATTTCAATCCTCAATCCTCAATTCTCAATCCTCAATACTCAATCCTCAATCGTCAATCCTCAATCCCCAATCCTCAATCTTCAATCCTCAATCCTCAATCCTCAATCCTCAATCCTCAATCCTCAATCTTCAATCCTCAATACTCAATCCTCAACTCTCAATCCTCAATCCTCAATCCTCAGACCTCGAACATCAATACTCAACCCTCAGTCCTCGTCCTCAATCCACAACCCTCAAACCTCAATCCTCAATCCTCAATCCTCAATCCTCAATCATCAATCCTCAATCCTCAATCCTCAATCCTCAATACTCAATCTGCAATCCTCAATCCTCAATCCTCAATACTCAATCCTCAATCCTCAATCCTGAATCCTCAATCTTCAATCCTCAATACTCAATCTGCAATCCTCAATCCTCAATCCTCAATCCTCAATCCTCATTCTTCAATCCTCAATACCCAATCCTCAATCTTCAACCCTCAGTCCTCAATCAGCAACTCTCAATCCTCAATCCTCAATCCTCGGGCCTCAAACATCAACATTCAATCCTCAGTCCTCGTCCTCAACCACAACCCTCAATCGTCAAACCTCAATCCCCAATCCTCAATCTTCAATGCTCAATCCTCAATCCTCAATCCTCAATCCTCAATCCTCAATCCTCAATCTTCAATCCTCAATCGTCAATCTTCAGTCCTCAATACTCAATCTTCAATTCTCAATCTTCAATCCTCAATCCTCAATCCTCAATCCTCAGTACTCAATCCTCAATCCTCAATCTTCAATCCTCAATACTCAATCTTCAATCCTCAATCCTCAATCCTCAATCCTCGATCCTCAATCTTCAATCCTCAATCCTCAATCCTCAACATTAAATCCTTAATACTCAATCTGCTATCCTCAATCCTCAAACCTCAATCCTCAATCCTCATTCTTCAATGCTCAATACCCAATCCTCAATCTTCAATCCTCAATCCTCAATCCTCAATTCTCAATCCTCAATCCTTAATCCTCAGACCTCAAACATCAATATTCAACCCTCAGCCCTCGTCCTCAATCCACAACCCTCAATCCTCAGTCCTCAATATTCAATCATCAATATTCAATCTTCAATCCGCAATCCTCAATCCTCAATCCTCAATCCTCAATCCTCAATCCTCAATCCACAACCCTCAATCCTCAGTCCTCAATATTCAATCATCAATATTCAATCTTCAATCCTCAATCCCCAATCCTCAATCCTCAATCCTCAATCCTCAATCCTCATTCTTCAATCCTCAATACCCAATCCTCAATCTTCAATCCTCAATCCTCAATCCTCAACTCTCAATCCTCAATCCTCAGTCGTCAGTCCTCAAACCTCAATCCTCAACCCTCAGCCCTCATCCTCAAACCTCAATCCTCAATCCTCAATCCTCAGCCCTCAGTCCTCAAACCTCAATGCTCAATCCTCAATCCCCAATCCTCAATCCTCAATCCCCAGTCATCAATCCTCAATCTTCAATACTCAATCCACAATCCTCAATCATCAATCCTCAATATTCAACACTCAACCATCAACCATCAATCCTCAATGCTCAACCATCAATCCTCAATTCTCAATACTCAATAGAACATCCTGAATTCTGATGGTACAATACTCAATCCAGCATATTC
Organism: Calliopsis andreniformis; assembly: GCF_051401765.1. NCBI lineage: Eukaryota > Metazoa > Arthropoda > Insecta > Hymenoptera > Andrenidae > Calliopsis > Calliopsis andreniformis. The sequence goes on from NW_027480822.1 coordinate 137,488, forward strand.
AATAATCAGATCTCATACCTCAAGCATCAATTCTCAACACTCGATCCTCAACACTCAGTCCTCTCTCTTCAATCCTACATCCTCAACCCTCAATCCTCAAGCGCCAATCCTCAATACTCAATCCTCAATCCTCAATCCTCAATCATCAATCTTCAATCCTCAATACTCAATCCTCAATCTTCAATACTCAATACTCAATCCTCAATCATCAATCATCAATCCTCAATCTTCAATACTCAATCCTCAATCCCCAATGCTCAATACTCAACCATAAATCCTCAATTCTCAATACTCAATAGAATATCCTGAATCCTCAGGATTCAATGCTCAAACCTCAAACCTCAACCCTCAGCCCTCATACGCCATCTTCAATCCTCTATCCTCAATCCTCAATCTTCAATCCTCAATACTCAATCTTCAATCCTCAGTCCTCAATCCTCAATACTCAATCTTCAATCCTCAATCCTCAATCCTCAATCCTCAACCTTCAATTCTCAATACTCAATCTGCAATCCTCAATCCTCAAACCTCAATCCTGAATCATCATTCTTCAATCCTCAATACCCAATCTTCAATCTTCAATCCTCAATCCACAATCCTCAATTCTCAATCTTCAATCCTCAATCCTCAGACCTCAAACATCAATATTCAACCGTCAGTCCTCGTCCTCAATCCACAACCCTCAATCCTCAGTCCTCAATATTCAATCATCAATTTTCAATCTTCAATCCTCAATCCTCAATCCTCAATCCTCAGTCCTCAATCCTCAATCTTCAATCCTCAATCCTCGATCCTCAATACTCAATCTTCAATCTTCAATCCACAATACTCAATCTTCAATCCTCAATCCTCAATCCTCAATCCTCAATCCTCAATCTTCAATCTTCAATCCTCAATACTAAATCTTCAATCCTCAATCCTCAATCCTCAATCCTCAATCCTCAGTCTTCAATCCTCAATACTCAATCTTCAATCCTCAATCCTCAAACCTCAATCCTCAACCGTCAGTCCTCATTCTCCATCCTCAATTCTCAATCCTCAATCCTCAACCTTCAATCCCCAATACTCAATTTTCAATCCTCAATCTTCAATCCTCAATACTCAATCTGCAATCCTCAATCCTCAAACCTCAATCCTCAATCATCATTCTTCAATCCTCAATCCTCAATCCTCAATCCTCAATCCTCAATCCTCAATCCTCAATCCACAACCCTCAATCCTCAGTCCTCAATATTCAATCATCAATATTCAATCTTCAATCCTCAATCCCCAATCCTCAATCCTCAATCCTCAATCCTCAATCCTCATTCTTCAATCCTCAATACCCAATCCTCAATCTTCAATCCTCAATCCTCAATCCTCAACTCTCAATCCTCAATCCTCAGTCGTCAGTCCTCAAACCTCAATCCTCAACCCTCAGCCCTCATCCTCAAACCTCAATCCTCAATCCTCAATCCTCAGCACTCAGTCCTCAAACCTCAATGCTCAATCCTCAATCCCCAATCCTCAATCCTCAATCCCCAGTCATCAATCCTCAATCTTCAATACTCAATCCACAATCCTCAATCATCAATCCTCAATATTCAACACTCAACCATCAACCATCAATCCTCAATGCTCAGCCATCAATCCTCAATTCTCAATACTCAATAGAACATCCTGAATTCTGATGGTACAATACTCAATCCAGCATATTCAATAATCAGATCTCATACCTCAAGCATCAATTCTCAACACTCGATCCTCAACACTCAGTCCTCTCTATTCAATCCTACATCCTCAACCCTCAATCCTCAAGCGCCAATCCTCAATACTCAATCCTCAATCCTCAATCTTCAATCATCAATCTTCAATCCTCAATACTCAACCCTCAATCCTCAAGCGCCAATCCTCAATACTCAATCCTCAATCCTCAATCTTCAATCATCAATCTTCAATCCTCAATACTCAATCCTCAATCTTCAATACTCAATCCTCAATCCTCAATACTCAATCTTCAATCTTCAATCCACAATACTCAATCTTCAATCCTCAATCCTCAATCCTCAATCCTCAATCCTCAATCTTCAATCTTCAATCCTCAATACTAAATCTTCAATCCTCAATCCTCAATCCTCAATCCTCAATCCTCAGTCTTCAATCCTCAATACTCAATCTTCAATCCTCAATCCTCAAACCTCAATCCTCAACCGCCAGTCCTCATTCTCCATCCTCAATTCTCAATCCTCAATCCTCAACCTTCAATCCCCAATACTCAATTTTCAATCCTCAATCTTCAATCCTCAATACTCAATCTGCAATCCTCAATTCTCTAACCTCAATCCTCAATCATCATTCTTCAATCCTCAATACCCAATCCTCAATCTTCAATCCTCAATCCACAATCCTCGATTCTCAATCCTCAATCCTCAATCCTCAGACCTCAAACATCAATATTCAACCCTCAGTTCTCGTCCTCAATCCACAACCCTCAATTCTCAGTCCTCAATATTCAATCATTCAATTTTCAATCTTCGATCCTCAATCCTCAATCCTCAATCCTCAGTCCTCAATCCTCAATCTTCAATCCTCAATCCTCAATCCTCAATACTCAATCTTCAATCTTCAATCCTCAATACTCAATCCTCAATCTTCAATACTCAATCCACAATCCTCAATTTCTAATCCTCATTTCTCAAACCTCAATCCTCAACCCTCAGTCCTCATCCTCAATTCTCAATTCTCAATCCTCAATCCTGAATTGTCAATCTTCATCCTCAATAATCAATCTCCAATCCTAGATCCAGAATCCTCAATCCTCAATCCCCAATCTTCAATCCTCAATAATCAATCTTCAATCCTCAATCCTCAATCTTCAATCCTCAATCCTCAATCCTCAATCCTCAATACTCAATCCTCAATCATTAATCCTCAATCTTCAATACTAAATCCTCAATCCTCAAACCTCAATTCTCAATACTCAACCATCAATCCTCAATTCTCAATGCTCAATATAGTACCCTGAATTCTCAGGATCCTATACTCAAACCTCAATCCTCAACCCTCAGCCCTCATCCTCAATCCTCAATACTCAATCCTCAATCGTCAACATTCAATCCTCTATAATCAATCTTCAATCCTCAATCCTCAATCCTCAATCCTCAATCCTCAATCCTCAATCCTCAGTCATAAAACCTCAATCTTCAATTCTCAGTCCTCAATCCTCAATCCTCAATCCTCGTTCCTCAAACCTCAATCCTCAACCCTCAGTCCTCATCCTCAATTCTCAATTCTCAATCCTCAATCCTCAATCCTCAATCTTCAATCCCCTATAATAAATTTCCAATCCTAGATCCTCAATCCCCAATCCTCAATCCTTAATCCTCAATCTTCAATCCTCAATACTCAATCTTCAATTCTCAATCCTCAGTCCTGAATACTCAATCCTCAATCCTCAATCCTGAATCCTCAGTCTTCAATCCTCAATACTCAATCTTCAATCTTCAATCCACAATACTCAATCTTCAATCCTCAATCCTCAATCCTCAATCCTCAATCCTCAATCTTCAATCTTCAATCCTCAATACTAAATGTTCAATCCTCAATCCTCAATCCTCAATCCTCAATCCTCAGTCTTCAATCCTCAATACTCAATCTTCAATCCTCAATCCTCAAACCTCAATCCTCAACCGTCAGTCCTCATTCTCCATCCTCAATTCTCAATCCTCAATCCTCAACCTTCAATCCCCAATACTCAATTTTCAATCCTCAATCTTCAATCCTCAATTCTCAATCTTCAATCCTCAATCCTCAGTCCTCAATCCTCAGTACTCAATCCTCAATCTTCAATCCTCAATCCACAATCCTCAATCCTCAATCCTCAATCCTCAATCCTCAATCCTGAATCCTCAATCTTCAATCCTCAATACTCAATCTGCAATCCTCAATCCTCAATCCTCAATCCTCAATCCTCATTCTTCAATCCTCAATACCCAATCCTCAATCTTCAACCCTCAGTCCTCAATCAGCAACTCTCAATCCTCAATCCTCAATCCTCGGGCCTCAAACATCAACATTCAATCCTCAGTCCTCGTCCTCAACCACAACCCTCAATCGTCAAACCTCAATCCCCAATCCTCAATCTTCAATGCTCAATCCTCAATCCTCAATCCTCAATCCTCAATCCTCAATCCTCAATCTTCAATCCTCAATCGTCAATCTTCAGTCCTCAATACTCAATCTTCAATTCTCAATCTTCAATCCTCAATCCTCAATCCTCAATCATCAGTACTCAATCCTCAATCCTCAATCTTCAATCCTCAATACTCAATCTTCAATCCTCAATCCTCAATCCTCAATCCTCGATCCTCAATCTTCAATCCTCAATCCTCAATCCTCAACATTAAATCCTTAATACTCAATCTGCTATCCTCAATCCTCAAACCTCAATCTTCAATCCTCATTCTTCAATGCTCAATACCCAATCCTCAATCTTCAATCCTCAATCCTCAATCCTCAATTCTCAAACCTCAATCCTTAATCCTCAGACCTCAAACATCAATATTCAACCCTCAGCCCTCGTCCTCAATCCACAACCCTCAATCCTCAGTCCTCAATATTCAATCATCAATATTCAATCTTCAATCCGCAATCCTCAATCCTCAATCCTCAATCCTCAATCCTCAATCCTCAATCCACAACCCTCAATCCTCAGTCCTCAATATTCAATCATCAATATTCAATCTTCAATCCTCAATCCCCAATCCTCAATCCTCAATCCTCAATCCTCAATCCTCATTCTTCAATCCTCAATACCCAATCCTCAATCTTCAATCCTCAATCCTCAATCCTCAACTCTCAATCCTCAATCCTCAGTCCTCAGTCCTCAAACCTCAATCCTCAACCCTCAGCCCTCATCCTCAAACCTCAATGCTCAATCCTCAATCCCCAATCCTCAATCCTCAATCCCCAGTCATCAATCCTCAATCTTCAATACTCAATCCACAATCCTCAATCATCAATCCTCAATATTCAACACTCAACCATCAACCATCAATCCTCAATTCTCAATACTCAATAGAACATCCTGAATTCTGATGGTACAATACTCAATCCAGCATATTCAATAATCAGATCTCATACCTCAAGCATCAATTCTCAACACTCGATCCTCAACACTCAGTCCTCTCTCTTCAATCCTACATCCTCAACCCTCAATCCTCAAGCGCCAATCCTCAATACTCAATCCTCAATCCTCAATCCTCAATCATCAATCTTCAATCCTCAATACTCAATCCTCAATCTTCAATACTCAATACTCAATCCTCAATCATCAATCATCAATCCTCAATCTTCAATACTCAATCCTCAATCCCCAATGCTCAATACTCAACCATAAATCCTCAATTCTCAATACTCAAAAGAATATCCTGAATCCTCAGGATTCAATACTCAAACCTCAAACCTCAACCCTCAGCCCTCATACGCCATCTTCAATCCTCTATCCTCAATCCTCAATCTTCAATCCTCAATACTCAATCTTCAATCCTCAGTCCTCAATCCTCAATACTCAATCTTCAATCCTCAATCCTCAATCCTCAATCCTCAACCTTCAATTCTCAATACTCAATCTGCAATCCTCAATCCTCAAACCTCAATCCTGAATCATCATTCTTCAATCCTCAATACCCAATCTTCAATCTTCAATCCTCAATCCACAATCCTCAATTCTCAATCTTCAATCCTCAATCCTCAGACCTCAAACATCAATATTCAACCGTCAGTCCTCGTCCTCAATCCACAACCCTCAATCCTCAGTCCTCAAAATTCAATCATCAATTTTCAATCTTCAATCCTCAATCCTCAATCCTCAATCCTCAGTCCTCAATCCTCAATCTTCAATCCTCAATCCTCAATCCTCAATACTCAATCTTCAACCTTCAATCCACAATACTCAATCTTCAATCCTCAATCCTCAATCCTCAATCCTCAATCCTCAATCTTCAATCTTCAATCCTCAATACTAAATCTTCAATCCTCAATCCTCAATCCTCAATCCTCAATCCTCAGTCTTCAATCCTCAATACTCAATCTTCAATCCTCAATCCTCAAACCTCAATCCTCAACCGTCAGTCCTCATTCTCCATCCTCAATTCTCAATCCTCAATCCTCAACCTTCAATCCCCAATACTCAATTTTCAATTCTCAATCTTCAATCCTCAATACTCAATCTGCAATCCCCAATCCTCAAACCTCAATCCTCAATCATCATTCTTCAATCCTCAATACCCAATCCTCAATCTTCAATCCTCAATCCACAATCCTCGATTCTCAATCCTCAATCCTCAATCCTCAGACCTCAAACATCAATATTCAACCCTCAGTTCTCGTCCTCAATCCACAACCCTCAATTCTCAGTCCTCAATATTCAATCATTCAATTTTCAATCTTCGATCCTCAATCCTCAATCCTCAATCCTCAGTCCTCAATCCTCAATCTTCAATCCTCAATCCTCAATCCTCAATACTCAATCTTCAATCTTCAATCCTCAATACTCGATCCTCAATCTTCAATACTCAATCCACAATCCTCAATTTCTAATCCTCATTTCTCAAACCTCAATCCTCAACCCTCAGTCCTCATCCTCAATTCTCAATTCTCAATCCTCAATCCTGAATTCTCAATCTTCATCCTCAATAATCAATCTCCAATCCTAGATCCACAATCCTCAATCCTCAATCCCCAATCTTCAATCCTCAATAATCAATCTTCAATCCTCAATCCTCAATCTTCAATCCTCAATCCTCAATCCTCAATCCTCAATACTCAATCCTCAATCATTAATCCTCAATCTTCAATACTAAATCCTCAATCCTCAAACCTCAATTCTCAATACTCAACCATCAATCCTCAATTCTCAATGCTCAATATAGTACCCTGAATTCTCAGGATCCTATACTCAAACCTCAATCCTCAACCCTCAGCCCTCATACTCAATCCTCAATCGTCAACATTCAATCCTCTATAATCAATCTTCAATCCTCAATCCTCAATCCTCAATCCTCAATCCTCAATCCTCAATCCTCAGTCATAAAACCTCAATCTTCAATTCTCAGTCCTCAATCCTCAATCCTCAATCCTCGTTCCTCAAACCTCAATCCTCAACCCTCAGTCCTCATCCTCAATTCTCAATTCTCAATCCTCAATCCTCAATCCTCAATCTTCAATCCCCTATAATAAATTTCCAATCCTAGATCCTCAATCCCCAAACCTCAATCCTTAATCCTCAATCTTCAATCCTCAATACTCAATCTTCAATCCTCAATCCTCAGTCCTGAATACTCAATCCTCAATCCTCAATCCTGAATCCTCAGTCTTCAATCCTCAATACTCAATCTTCAATCTTCAATCCACAATACTCAATCTTCAATCCTCAATCCTCAATCCTCAATCCTCAATCCTCAATCTTCAATCTTCAATCCTCAATACTAAATGTTCAATCCTCAATCCTCAATCCTCAATCCTCAATCCTCAGTCTTCAATCCTCAATACTCAATCTTCAATCCTCAATCCTCAAACCTCAATCCTCAACCGTCAGTCCTCATTCTCCATCCTCAATTCTCAATCCTCAATCCTCAACCTTCAATCCCCAATACTCAATTTTCAATCCTCAATCTTCAATCCTCAATTCTCAATCTTCAATCCTCAATCCTCAGTCCTCAATCCTCAGTACTCAATCCTCAATCTTCAATCCTCAATCCACAATCCTCAATCCTCAATCCTCAATCCTCAATCCTCAATCCTGAATCCTCAATCTTCAATCCTCAATACTCAATCTGCAATCCTCAATCCTCAATCCTCAATCCTCAATCCTCAATCCTCATTCTTCAATCCTCAATACCCAATCCTCAATCTTCAACCCTCAGTCCTCAATCAGCAACTCTCAACCCTCAATCCTCAATCCTCGGGCATCAAACATCAATATTCAATCCTCAGTCCTCGTCCTCAACCACAACCCTCAATCGTCAAACCTCAATCCCCAATCCTCAATCTTCAATGCTCAATCCTCAATCCTCAATCCTCAATCCTCAATCCTCAATCCTCAATCTTCAATCCTCAATCGTCAATCTTCAGTCCTCAATACTCAATCTTCAATTCTCAATCTTCAATCCTCAATCCTCAATCCTCAATCATCAGTACTCAATCCTCAATCCTCAATCTTCAATCCTCAATACTCAATCTTCAATCCTCAATCCTCAATCCTCAATCCTCGATCCTCAATCTTCAATCCTCAATCCTCAATCCTCAACATTAAATCCTCAATACTCAATCTGCTATCCTCAATCCTCAAACCTCAATCTTCAATCCTCATTCTTCAATGCTCAATACCCAATCCTCAATCTTCAATCCTCAATCCTCAATCCTCAATTCTCAAACCTCAATCCTTAATCCTCAGACCTCAAACATCAATATTCAACCCTCAGCCCTCGTCCTCAATCCACAACCCTCAATCCTCAGTCCTCAATATTCAATCATCAATATTCAATCTTCAATCCGCAATCCTCAATCCTCAATCCTCAATCCTCAATCCTCAATCCTCAATCCACAACCCTCAATCCTTAGTCCTCAATATTCAATCATCAATATTCAATCTTCAATCCTCAATCCCCAATCCTCAATCCTCAGTCCTCAATCCTCAATCTTCAATCCTCAATCCTCAATCCTCAATCCTCAATCTTCAATCCTCAATCCTCAATCCTCAATCCTCAATCCTGAATCCTCAGGCAACAATACCCAATCTTCAATCTTCAATCCTCAATCCTCAGTCCTCAATTCTCAATCCTTAATCCTTAATCCTCAGACCTCAAACATCAATATTCGACCCTCAGTCCTCGTCCTCAAACCACAACCCTCAATCCTCAATCCTCAATATTCAACCATCAATACTCAGACTTCAATCCTCAATCTTCAATCCTCAATCCTCAATACTCAATCCTCAATCATTAATCCTCAACCTTCAATACTCAATCCTCAAACCTCAAACCCCAATTCTCAATACTCAACCATCAATCCTCAAATCTCAATGCTCAATATAGTATCCTGAATTCTCCGGATTCTATACTGATACCTCAATCCTCAACCCTCAGCCCTCATCCTCAATCCTCAATACTCAATCCTGAATCCTCAATATTCAATCCAATATACTCAATCTTCAATCCTCAAACCTCAATCCTTAATCCTCAATCCTGAATCCTCAGTCATAAATCCTCAATCTTCAATACTCAACCGTCAATCCTCAGTCCTCAATCCTCAATCCTCAATCCTCAATCCTCAATCCTCAGGCATCAATACTCAATCTTCAATATTCAATCCTCAATCCTCAATCCTCAATCCACAATACTCAGCCTTCAATACTCAATACTCAATCTTCAACCCTCAATCCTCAATCCTCAATCCTCAGCCCTCAGTCCTCAAACCTCAATGCTCAATCCTGAATCCCCAATCCTCAATCCTCAATCCTCAATCATCAATCCTCAATCTTCAATACTCATTCCTCAATCCTCAATCCCCAATCCTCAATCTTCAATCATCAATCCTCAATCTTCAACACTCAATACTCAACCCTCAATCCTCAATACTTAACCATCAATCCTCAGTGATCAATACTCGATCTTCAATACTCAATCCTCAATCCTCAATCCTCAATCCTCAATCCTCAATCCTCAATCCTCATTTCTCAAACATCAATCCTCAACCCTCAGTCCTCATCCTCAATTCTCAATTCTCAATCCTCAATCCTCAATTCTCAATCTTCATCCTCAATAATCAATCTCCAATCCTAGATCCACAATCCTCAATCCTCAATCCCCAATCTTCAATCCTCAATAATCAATCTTCAATCCTCAATCCTCAATCTTCAATCCTCAATCCCCAATCCTCAATCCTCAATCCTCAATCCTCAATCCTCATTCTTCAATCCTCAATACCCAATCCTCAATCTTCAATCCTCAATCCTCAATCCTCAACTCTCAATCCTCAATCCTCAGTCCTCAGTCCTCAAACCTCAATCCTCAACCCTCAGCCCTCATCCTCAAACCTCAATCCTCAATCCTCAATCCTCAGCCCTCAGTCCTCAAACCTCAATGCTCAATCCTCAATACTCAATCCTCAATCCTCAATCCTCAATCCTCCATACTCAATCCACATTTCTCAAACCTCAATCCTCAACCCTCTGTCCTCATCCTCAATTCTCAATTCTGAATCCTCAATCATCAATCCTCAACATTCAATCCTCAATAATCAATCTCCAATCCTAGATCCTCAATCCTCAATCCTCAATCCTCAATCCTCAATCTTCAATCCTCAATAATCAATCTCCAATCCTACATCCTCAATCCCCAATCCTCAATCCTTAATCCTCAATCTTCAATCCTCAATCGCCAGTCCTCAATCTTCAATCCTCAATGCTCAAACCTCAATCCTCAAGCCTCAGTCCTCAATCCTCAATCCTCAAGCGCCAATCCTCAATACTCAATCCTCAATCCTCAATCCTCAATCATCAATCTTCAATCCTCAATACTCAATCCTCAATCTTCAATACTCAATACTCAATCCTCAATCATCAATCATCAATCCTCAATCTTCAATACTCAATCCTCAATCCCCAATGCTCAATACTCATCCATAAATCCTCAATTCTCAATACTCAATAGAATATCCTGAATCCTCAGGATTCAATGCTCAAACCTCAAACCTCAACCCTCAGCCCTCATACGCCATCTTCAATCCTCTATCCTCAATCCTCAATCTTCAATCCTCAATACTCAATCTTCAATCCTCAGTCCTCAATCCTCAATACTCAATCTTCAATCCTCAATCCTCAATCCTCAATCCTCAACCTTCAATTCTCAATACTCAATCTGCAATACTCAATCCTCAAACCTCAATCCTCAATCATCATTCTTCAATCCTCAATACCCAATCCTCAATCTTCAATCCTCAATCCACAATCCTCGATTCTCAATCCTCAATCCTCAATCCTCAGACCTCAAACATCAATATTCAACCCTCAGTCCTCGTCCTCAATCCACAACCCTCAATCCTCAGTCCTCAATATTCAATCATCAATTTTCAATCTTCAATCCTCAATCCTCAATCCTCAATCCTCAGTCCTCAATCCTCAATCTTCAATCCTCAATCCTCAATCCTCAATACTCAATCTTCAATCTTCAATCCACAATACTCAATCTTCAATCCTCAATCCTCAATCCTCAATCCTCAATCCTCAATCTTCAATCTTCAATCCTCAATACTAAATCTTCAATCCTCAATCCTCAATCCTCAATCCTCAATCCTCAGTCTTCAATCCTCAATACTCAATCTTCAATCCTCAATCCTCAAACCTCAATCCTCAACCGTCAGTCCTCATTCTCCATCCTCAATTCTCAATCCTCAATCCTCAACCTTCAATCCCCAATACTCAATTTTCAATCCTCAATCTTCAATCCTCAATACTCAATCTGCAATCCCCAATCCTCAAACCTCAATCCTCAATCATCATTCTTCAATCCTCAATACCCAATCCTCAATCTTCAATCCTCAATCCACAATCCTCGATTCTCAATCCTCAATCCTCAATCCTCAGACCTCAAACATCAATATTCAACCCTCAGTTCTCGTCCTCAATCCACAACCCTCAATTCTCAGTCCTCAATATTCAATCATTCAATTTTCAATCTTCGATCCTCAATCCTCAATCCTCAATCCTCAGTCCTCAATCCTCAATCTTCAATCCTCAATCCTCAATCCTCAATACTCAATCTTCAATCTTCAATCCTCAATACTCAATCCTCAATCTTCAATACTCAATCCACAATCCTCAATTTCTAATCCTCATTTCTCAAACCTCAATCCTCAGCCCTCAGTCCTCATCCTCAATTCTCAATTCTCAATCCTCAATCCTGAATTGTCAATCTTCATCCTCAATAATCAATCTCCAATCCTAGATCCACAATCCTCAATCCTCAATCCCCAATCTTCAATCCTCAATAATCAATCTTCAATCCTCAATCCTCAATCTTCAATCCTCAATCCTCAATCCTCAATCCTCAATACTCAATCCTCAATCATTAATCCTCAATCTTCAATACTAAATCCTCAATCCTCAAACCTCAATTCTCAATACTCAACCATCAATCCTCAAATCTCAATGCTCAATATAGTACCCTGAATTCTCAGGATCCTATACTCAAACCTCAATCCTCAACCCTCAGCCCTCATCCTCAATCCTCAATACTCAATCCTCAATCGTCAACATTCAATCCTCTATAATCAATCTTCAATCCTCAATCCTCAATCCTCAATCTTCAATCTTCAATCCTCAATACTAAATCTTCAATCCTCAATCCTCAATCCTCAATCCTCAATCCTCAGTCTTCAATCCTCAATACTCAATCTTCAATCCTCAATCCTCAAACCTCAATCCTCAACCGTCAGTCCTCATTCTCCATCCTCAATTCTCAATCCTCAATCCTCAACCTTCAATCCCCAATACTCAATTTTCAATCCTCAATCTTCAATCCTCAATACTCAATCTGCAATCCTCAATCCTCAAACCTCAATCCTCAATCATCATTCTTCAATCCTCAATACCCAATCCTCAATCTTCAATCCTCAATCCACAATCCTCGATTCTCAATCCTCAATCCTCAATCCTCAGACCTCAAACATCAATATTCAACCCTCAGTTCTCGTCCTCAATCCACAACCCTCAATTCTCAGTCCTCAATATTCAATCATTCAATTTTCAATCTTCGATCCTCAATCCTCAATCCTCAATCCTCAGTCCTCAATCCTCAATCTTCAATCCTCAATCCTCAATCCTCAATACTCAATCTTCAATCTTCAATCCTCAATACTCAATCCTCAATCTTCAATACTCAATCCACAATCCTCAATTTCTAATCCTCATTTCTCAAACCTCAATCCTCAGCCCTCAGTCCTCATCCTCAATTCTCAATTCTCAATCCTCAATCCTGAATTGTCAATCTTCATCCTCAATAATCAATCTCCAATCCTAGATCCACAATCCTCAATCCTCAATCCCCAATCTTCAATCCTCAATAATCAATCTTCAATCCTCAATCCTCAATCTTCAATCCTCAATCCTCAATCCTCAATCCTCAATACTCAATCCTCAATCATTAATCCTCAATCTTCAATACTAAATCCTCAATCCTCAAACCTCAATTCTCAATACTCAACCATCAATCCTCAATTCTCAATGCTCAATATAGTACCCTGAATTCTCAGGATCCTATACTCAAACCTCAATCCTCAACCCTCAGCCCTCATCCTCAATCCTCAATACTCAATCCTCAATCGTCAACATTCAATCCTCTATAATCAATCTTCAATCCTCAATCCTCAATCCTCAATCCTCAATCCTCAATCCTCAATCCTCAGTCATAAAACCTCAATCTTCAATTCTCAGTCCTCAATCCTCAATCCTCAATCCTCGTTCCTCAAACCTCAATCCTCAACCCTCAGTCCTCATCCTCAATTCTCAATTCTCAATCCTCAATCCTCAATCCTCAATCTTCAATCCCCTATAATAAATTTCCAATCCTAGATCCTCAATCCCCAATCCTCAATCCTTAATCCTCAATCTTCAATCCTCAATACTCAATCTTCAATCCTCAATCCTCAGTCCTGAATACTCAATCCTCAATCCTCAATCCTGAATCCTCAGTCTTCAATCCTCAATACTCAATCTTCAATCTTCAATCCACAATACTCAATCTTCAATCCTCAATCCTCAATCCTCAATCCTCAATCCTCAATCTTCAATCTTCAATCCTCAATACTAAATGTTCAATCCTCAATCCTCAATCCTCAATCCTCAATCCTCAGTCTTCAATCCTCAATACTCAATCTTCAATCCTCAATCCTCAAACCTCAATCCTCAACCGTCAGTCCTCATTCTCCATCCTCAATTCTCAATCCTCAATCCTCAACCTTCAATCCCCAATACTCAATTTTCAATCCTCAATCTTCAATCCTCAATTCTCAATCTTCAATCCTCAATCCTCAGTCCTCAATCCTCAATCCTCAATCCTGAATCCTCAATCTTCAATCCTCAATACTCAATCTGCAATCCTCAATCCTCAATCCTCAATCCTCAATCCTCATTCTTCAATCCTCAATACCCAATCCTCAATCTTCAACCCTCAGTCCTCAATCAGCAACTCTCAATCCTCAATCCTCAATCCTCGGGCCTCAAACATCAACATTCAATCCTCAGTCCTCGTCCTCAACCACAACCCTCAATCGTCAAACCTCAATCCCCAATCCTCAATCTTCAATGCTCAATCCTCAATCCTCAATCCTCAATCCTCAATCCTCAATCCTCAATCTTCAATCCTCAATCGTCAATCTTCAGTCCTCAATACTCAATCTTCAATTCTCAATCTTCAATCCTCAATCCTCAATCCTCAATCATCAGTACTCAATCCTCAATCCTCAATCTTCAATCCTCAATACTCAATCTTCAATCCTCAATCCTCAATCCTCAATCCTCGATCCTCAATCTTCAATCCTCAATCCTCAATCCTCAACATTAAATCCTTAATACTCAATCTGCTATCCTCAATCCTCAAACCTCAATCTTCAATCCTCATTCTTCAATGCTCAATACCCAATCCTCAATCTTCAATCCTCAATCCTCAATCCTCAATTCTCAAACCTCAATCCTTAATCCTCAGACCTCAAACATCAATATTCAACCCTCAGCCCTCGTCCTCAATCCACAACCCTCAATCCTCAGTCCTCAATATTCAATCATCAATATTCAATCTTCAATCCGCAATCCTCAATCCTCAATCCTCAATCCTCAATCCTCAATCCTCAATCCACAACCCTCAATCCTCAGTCCTCAATATTCAATCATCAATATTCAATCTTCAATCCTCAATCCCCAATCCTCAATCCTCAATCCTCAATCCTCAATCCTCATTCTTCAATCCTCAATACCCAATCCTCAATCTTCAATCCTCAATCCTCAATCCTCAACTCTCAATCCTCAATCCTCAGTCCTCAGTCCTCAAACCTCAATCCTCAACCCTCAGCCCTCATCCTCAAACCTCAATCCTCAATCCTCAATCCTCAGCCCTCAGTCCTCAAACCTCAATGCTCAATCCTCAATCCCCAATCCTCAATCCTCAATACCCAGTCATCAATCCTCAATCTTCAATACTCAATCCACAATCCTCAATCATCAATCCTCAATATTCAACACTCAACCATCAACCATCAATCCTCAATGCTCAACCATCAATCCTCAATTCTCAATACTCAATAGAACATCCTGAATTCTGATGGTACAATACTCAATCCAGCATATTCAATAATCAGATCTCATACCGCAAGCATCAATTCTCAACACTCGATCCTCAACACTCAGTCCTCTCTCCTCAATCCTACATCCTCAACCCTCAATCCTCAAGCGCCAATCCTCGATACTCAATCCTCAATCCTCAATCCTCAATCATCAATCTTCAATCCTCAATACTCAATCCTCAATCTTCAATACTCAATACTCAATCCTCAATCATCAATCATCAATCCTCAATCTTCAATACTCAATCCTCAATCCCCAATGCTCAATACTCAACCATAAATCCTCAATTTTTAATTCTCAAAAAAATATCCTGAATCCTCAGGATTCAATACTCAAACCTCAAACCTCAACCCTCAGCCCTCATACGCCATGTTCAATCCTCCATCCTCAATCCTCAATCTTCAATCCTCAATACTCAATCTTCAATCCTCAGTCCTCAATCCTCAATACTCAATCTTCAATCCTCAATCCTCAATCCTCAATCCTCAACCTTCAATTCTCAATACTCAATCTGCAATCCTCAATCCTCAAACCTCAATCCTGAATCATCATTCTTCAATCCTCAATACCCAATCTTCAATCTTCAATCCTCAATCCACAATCCTCAATTCTCAATCTTCAATCCTCAATCCTCAGACCTCAAACATCAATATTCAACCGTCAGTCCTCGTCCTCAATCCACAACCCTCAATCCTCAGTCCTCAAAATTCAATCATCAATTTTCAATCTTCAATCCTCAATCCTCAATCCTCAATCCTCAGTCCTCAATCCTCAATCTTCAATCCTCAATCCTCAATCCTCAATACTCAATCTTCAACCTTCAATCCACAATACTCAATCTTCAATCCTCAATCCTCAATCCTCAATCCTCAATCCTCAATCTTCAATCTTCAATCCTCAATACTAAATCTTCAATCCTCAATCCTCAATCCTCAATCCTCAATCCTCAGTCTTCAATCCTCAATACTCAATCTTCAATCCTCAATCCTCAAACCTCAATCCTCAACCGTCAGTCCTCATTCTCCATCCTCAATTCTCAATCCTCAATCCTCAACCTTCAATCCCCAATACTCAATTTTCAATCCTCAATCTTCAATCCTCAATACTCAATCTGCAATCCCCAATCCTCAAACCTCAATCCTCAATCATCATTCTTCAATCCTCAATACCCAATCCTCAATCTTCAATCCTCAATCCACAATCCTCGATTCTCAATCCTCAATCCTCAATCCTCAGACCTCAAACATCAATATTCAACCCTCAGTTCTCGTCCTCAATCCACAACCCTCAATTCTCAGTCCTCAATATTCAATCATTCAATTTTCAATCTTCGATCCTCAATCCTCAATCCTCAATCCTCAGTCCTCAATCCTCAATCTTCAATCCTCAATCCTCAATCCTCAATACTCAATCTTCAATCTTCAATCCTCAATACTCAATCCTCAATCTTCAATACTCAATCCACAATCCTCAATTTCTAATCCTCATTTCTCAAACCTCAATCCTCAACCCTCAGTCCTCATCCTCAATTCTCAATTCTCAATCCTCAATCCTGAATTCTCAATCTTCATCCTCAATAATCAATCTCCAATCCTAGATCCACAATCCTCAATCCTCAATCCCCAATCTTCAATCCTCAATAATCAATCTTCAATCCTCAATCCTCAATCTTCAATCCTCAATCCTCAATCCTCAATCCTCAATACTCAATCCTCAATCATTAATCCTCAATCTTCAATACTAAATCCTCAATCCTCAAACCTCAATTCTCAATACTCAACCATCAATCCTCAATTCTCAATGCTCAATATAGTACCCTGAATTCTCAGGATCCTATACTCAAACCTCAATCCTCAACCCTCAGCCCTCATACTCAATCCTCAATACTCAATCCTCAATCGTCAACATTCAATCCTCTATAATCAATCTTCAATCCTCAATCCTCAATCCTCAATCCTCAATCCTCAATCCTCAATCCTCAGTCATAAAACCTCAATCTTCAATTCTCAGTCCTCAATCCTCAATCCTCAATCCTCGTTCCTCAAACCTCAATCCTCAACCCTCAGTCCTCATCCTCAATTCTCAATTCTCAATCCTCAATCCTCAATCCTCAATCTTCAATCCCCTATAATAAATTTCCAATCCTAGATCCTCAATCCCCAATCCTCAATCCTTAATCCTCAATCTTCAATCCTCAATACTCAATCTTCAATCCTCAATCCTCAGTCCTGAATACTCAATCCTCAATCCTCAATCCTGAATCCTCAGTCTTCAATCCTCAATACTCAATCTTCAATCTTCAATCCACAATACTCAATCTTCAATCCTCAATCCTCAATCCTCAATCCTCAATCCTCAATCTTCAATCTTCAATCCTCAATACTAAATGTTCAATCCTCAATCCTCAATCCTCAATCCTCAATCCTCAGTCTTCAATCCTCAATACTCAATCTTCAATCCTCAATCCTCAAACCTCAATCCTCAACCGTCAGTCCTCATTCTCCATCCTCAATTCTCAATCCTCAATCCTCAACCTTCAATCCCCAATACTCAATTTTCAATCCTCAATCTTCAATCCTCAATTCTCAATCTTCAATCCTCAATCCTCAGTCCTCAATCCTCAGTACTCAATCCTCAATCTTCAATCCTCAATCCACAATCCTCAATCCTCAATCCTCAATCCTCAATCCTCAATCCTGAATCCTCAATCTTCAATCCTCAATACTCAATCTGCAATCCTCAATCCTCAATCCTCAATCCTCAATCCTCAATCCTCATTCTTCAATCCTCAATACCCAATCCTCAATCTTCAACCCTCAGTCCTCAATCAGCAACTCTCAACCCTCAATCCTCAATCCTCGGGCATCAAACATCAATATTCAATCCTCAGTCCTCGTCCTCAACCACAACCCTCAATCGTCAAACCTCAATCCCCAATCCTCAATCTTCAATGCTCAATCCTCAATCCTCAATCCTCAATCCTCAATCCTCAATCCTCAATCCTCAATCTTCAATCCTCAATCGTCAATCTTCAGTCCTCAATACTCAATCTTCAATTCTCAATCTTCAATCCTCAATCCTCAATCCTCAATCATCAGTACTCAATCCTCAATCCTCAATCTTCAATCCTCAATACTCAATCTTCAATCCTCAATCCTCAATCCTCAATCCTCGATCCTCAATCTTCAATCCTCAATCCTCAATCCTCAACATTAAATCCTCAATACTCAATCTGCTATCCTCAATCCTCAAACCTCAATCTTCAATCCTCATTCTTCAATGCTCAATACCCAATCCTCAATCTTCAATCCTCAATCCTCAATCCTCAATTCTCAAACCTCAATCCTTAATCCTCAGACCTCAAACATCAATATTCAACCCTCAGCCCTCGTCCTCAATTCACAACCCTCAATCCTCAGTCCTCAATATTCAATCATCAATATTCAATCTTCAATCCGCAATCCTCAATCCTCAATCCTCAATCCTCAATCCTCAATCATCAATCCACAACCCTCAATCCTTAGTCCTCAATATTCAATCATCAATATTCAATCTTCAATCCTCAATCCCCAATCCTCAATCCTCAATCCTCAATCCTCAATCCTCATTCTTCAATCCTCAATACCCAATCCTCAATCTTCAATCCTCAATCCTCAATCCTCAACTCTCAATCCTCAATCCTCAGTCCTCAGTCCTCAAACCTCAATCCTCAACCCTCAGCCCTCATCCTCAAACCTCAATCCTCAATCCTCAATCCTCAGCCCTCAGTCCTCAAACCTCAATGCTCAATCCTCAATCCCCAATCCTCAATCCTCAATCCCCAGTCATCAATCCTCAATCTTCAATACTCAATCCACAATCCTCAATCCTCAATCCTCAATATTCAACACTCAACCCTCAACCATCAATCCTCAATGCTCAACCATCAATCCTCAATTCTCAATACTCAATAGAACATCCTGAATTCTGATGGTTCAATACTCAATCCAGCATATTCAATAATCAGATCTCATACCTCAAGCATCAATTCTCAACACTCGATCCTCAACACTCAGTCCTCTCTCTTCAATCCTACATCCTCAACCCTCAATCCTCAAGCGCCAATCCTCAATACTCAATCCTCAATCCTCAATCCTCAATCATCAATCTTCAATCCTCAATACTCAATCCTCAATCTTCAATACTCAATACACAATCCTCAATCATCAATCATCAATCCTCAATCTTCAATACTCAATCCTCAATCCCCAATGTTCAATACTCAACCATAAATCCTCAATTCTCAATACTCAATAGAATATCCTGAATCCTCAGGATTCAATACTCAAACCTCAAACCTCAACCCTCAGCCCTCATACGCCATCTTCAATCCTCTATCCTCAATCCCCAATCTTCAATCCTCAATACTCAAACTTCAATCCTCAGTCCTCAATCCTCAATACTCAATCTTCAATCCTCAATCCTCAATCCTCAATCCTCAATCTTCAATTCTCAATACTCAATCTGCAATCCTCAATCCCCAAACCTCAATCCTCAATCATCATTCTTCAATCCTCAATACCCAATCTTCAATCTTCAATCCTCAATCCACAATCCTCAATTCTCAATCTTCAATCCTCAATCCTTAGACCTCAAACATCAATATTCAACCGTCAGTCCTCGTCCTCAATCCACAACCCTCAATCCTCAGTCCTCAATATTCAATCATCAATTTTCAATCTTCAATCCTCAATCCTCAATCCTCAATCCTCAGTCCTCAATCCTCAATCTTCAATCCTCAATCCTCAATCCTCAATACTCAATCTTCAACCTTCAATCCACAATACTCAATCTTCAATCCTCAATCCTCAATCCTCAATCCTCAATCCTCAATCTTCAATCTTCAATCCTCAATACTAAAT
This sequence comes from Calliopsis andreniformis, assembly GCF_051401765.1. Classification (NCBI taxonomy): domain Eukaryota; kingdom Metazoa; phylum Arthropoda; class Insecta; order Hymenoptera; family Andrenidae; genus Calliopsis; species Calliopsis andreniformis. Next base: position 157,765 of record NW_027480822.1, read on the forward strand.
CTTCAATCCTCAATCCTCAATCCTCAATCCTCAATCCTCAGTCTTCAATCCCCAATACTCAATCTTCAATCCTCAATCCTCAAACCTCAATCCTCAACCGTCAGTCCTCATTCTCCATCCTCAATTCTCAATCCTCAATCCTCAACCTTCAATCCCCAATACTCAATTTTCAATCCTCAATCTTCAATCCTCAATACTCAATCTGCAATCCTCAATCCTCAAACCTCAATCGTCAATCATCATTCTTCAATCCTCAATACCCAATCCTCAATCTTCAATCCTCAATCCACAATCCTCAATTCTCAATCCTCAATCCTCAATCCTCAGACCTCAAACATCAATATTCAACCCTCAGTTCTCGTCCTCAATCCACAACCCTCAATTCTCAGTCCTCAATATTCAATCATTCAATTTTCAATCTTCGATCCTCAATCCTCAATCCTCAATCCTCAGTCCTCAATCCTCAATCTTCAATCCTCAATCCTCAATCCTCAATACTCAATCTTCAATCTTCAATCCTCAATACTCAATCCTCAATCTTCAATACTCAATCCACAATCCTCAATTTCTAATCCTCAATCCTCAATCCTCAGACCTCAAACATCAATATTCAACCGTCAGTCCTCGTCCTCAATCCACAACCCTCAATCCTCACTCCTCAATATTCAATCATCAATTTTCAATCTTCAATCCTCAATCCTCAATCCTCAATCCTCAGTCCTCAATCCTCAATCTTCAATCCTCAATCCTCAATCCTCAATCCTCAATCTTCAATCCTCAATCCTCAATCCTCAATCCTCAATCCTGAATCCTCAGGCAACAATACCCAATCTTCAATCTTCAATCCTCAATCCTCAGTCCTCAATTCTCAATCCTTAATCCTTAATCCTCAGACCTCAAACATCAATATTCGACCCTCAGTCCTCGTCCTCAAACCACAACCCTCAATCCTCAATCCTCAATATTCAACCATCAATACTCAGACTTCAATCCTCAATCTTCAATCCTCAATCCTCAATACTCAATCCTCAATCATTAATCCTCAACCTTCAATACTCAATCCTCAAACCTCAAACCCCAATTCTCAATACTCAACCATCAATCCTCAAATCTCAATGCTCAATATAGTATCCTGAATTCTCCGGATTCTATACTGATACCTCAATCTTCAACCCTCAGCCCTCATCCTCAATCCTCAATACTCAATCCTGAATCCTCAATATTCAATCCAATATACCAAATCTTCAATCCTCAAACCTCAATCCTTAATCCTCAATCCTGAATCCTCAGTCATAAATCCTCAATCTTCAATACTCAACCGTCAATACTCAGTCCTCAATCCTCAATCCTCAATCCTCAATCCTCAATCCTCAGGCACCAATACTCAATCTTCAATATTCAATCCTCAATCCTCAATCCTCAATCCACAATACTCAGCCTTCAATACTCAATACTCAATCTTCAACCCTCAATCCTCAATCCTCAATCCTCAGCCCTCAGTCCTCAAACCTCAATGCTCAATCCTGAATCCCCAATCCTCAATCCTCAATCCTCAATCATCAATCCTCAATCTTCAATACTCATTCCTCAATCCTCAATCCCCAATCCTCAATCTTCAATCATCAATCCTCAATCTTCAACACTCAATACTCAACCCTCAATCCTCAATACTTAACCATCAATCCTCAGTGATCAATACTCGATCTTCAATACTCAATCCTCAATCCTCAATCCTCAATCCTCAATCCTCAAACCTCAATCCTCATTTCTCAAACCTCAATCCTCAACCCTCAGTCCTCATCCTCAATTCTCAATTCTCAATCCTCAATCCTCAATTCTCAATCTTCATCCTCAATAATCAATCTCCAATCCTAGATCCACAATCCTCAATCCTCAATCCCCAATCTTCAATCCTCAATAATCAATCTTCAATCCTCAATCCTCAATCTTCAATCCTCAATCCCCAATCCTCAATCCTCAATCCTCAATCCTCAATCCTCATTCTTCAATCCTCAATACCCAATCCTCAATCTTCAATCCTCAATCCTCAATCCTCAACTCTCAATCCTCAATCCTCAGTCCTCAGTCCTCAAACCTGAATCCTCAACCCTCAGCCCTCATCCTCAAACCTCAATTCTCAATCCTCAATCCTCAGCCCTCAGTCCTCAAACCTCAATGCTCAATCCTCAATACTCAATCCTCAATCCTCAATCCTCAATCCTCCATACTCAATCCACATTTCTCAAACCTCAATCCTCAACCCTCTGTCCTCATCCTCAATTCTCAATTCTGAATCCTCAATCATCAATCCTCAACATTCAATCCTCAATAATCAATCTCCAATCCTAGATCCTCAATCCTCAATCCTCAATCCTCAATCCTCAATCTTCAATCCTCAATAATCAATCTCCAATCCTACATCCTCAATCCCCAATCCTCAATCCTTAATCCTCAATCTTCAATCCTCAATCGCCAGTCCTCAATCTTCAATCCTCAATGCTCAAACCTCAATCCTCAAGCCTCAGTCCTCAATCCTCAATCCTCAATCCTCAATCCTCACACCTTAACCCTCAACCGTCAGCCCTCGTCCTCAATCCTCAGCCCTCAATCCTTAATCCTCAATTTTCAATCATCAATAATCAATGTTCAATCCTCAATCATCAATCCTCAATCCTCAATCCTCAATCCTCAATATTCAACACTCAACCATCAACCCTCAACCATCAATACTCAATACTCATCCATCAATCCTCAATTCTCAATACTCAATAGAACATCCTGAATTCTCATGGTTCAATACTCAATCCACAATATTCAATAATCAAATCTCAAACCTCAAGCATCAATTCTCAACAATCAATCCTCAACACTCAGTCCTCTCTCTTCAATCCTCAATCCTCAATCCTCAATCCTCAATCTTCAATCCTCAATACTCAATCTTCAATCCTCAATCCTCAATCCTCAATCCTCAATCCTCAATCCTCAATCATCAATCCTCAATCTTCGATACTCAATCCTCAACCCTCAATCCTCAATGCTCAATACTCAACCATCAATCCTCAATTCTCAATGCCCAATAGAATATCCTGAATTCTCAGGATTCTATACTCAAACGTCAAACCTCAACCCTCAGCCCTCATTCTCAATCCTCAATCCTCAAACCTCAATCCTCAATCATCAATCCTCAATACTCAATCTTCAACCATCTATAATCAATCCTCAATCCTCAATCCTCAATCTTCAATCCTCAATAATCAATCTCCAATCCTAGATCCTCAATCCCCAATCTTCAATCCTTAATCCTCAATCTTCAATCCTCAATCCCCAGTCCTCAATCTCCAATCCTCAATACTCAATCCTCAATCCTCAATCCTCAATCCTCAAACCTCAATCCTCAACCCTCAGTCGTCATCCTCAATTCTCAATTCTCAACCCTCAATCCTCAATCCTCAATCCTCAATATTCAATCCTCAATAATCAATCTCCAATCCTGGATCCTCAATCCTCAATCCTCAATCCTTAATCCTCAATCCTCAGTCCTGAGTCCTCAAACCTCAATCCTCAATCCTCAGCCCTCATCCTCCATCCTCAATCCTCAATCATCAATCCTCAATCTTCAATCCTCAATATTCAATCTTCAATGCTCAATCCTCAATCCTCAATCCTCATTCTTCAATCCTCAGTACCCAATCCTCAATCTTCAATACTCAATCATCAATCCTCAATTCTCAATACTCAACGCTCAGTCCTCAGTCGTCAAACGTCAATCCCCGACACACAGCCCTCATCCTGAATCCTCAGTCCTCAATCATCAGTCCTCAGTCCTCAAACCTCAATCCTCCACCCTTAGACATCATCCTCAATCCTCAATCCTCAATCCTGAATCCTCAATCCTCAATCGTCAATCCTCAATTCCCAATCCTCAATCTTCAATCCTCAATCCTCAATCCTCAATCCTCAAACCTCAATCCTCAATCTTCAATCCTCAATACTCAACCTTCAATCCTCAATCCTCAATCCTCAATCCTCAATCCTCAATCCTCAATCCTCAATCCTCAATCATCAATCCTCAATACTCAGTCTTCAATGCTCATTCCTCAATCCTCAATCCTCAATCCTCAATCCTCAACCCTCAATCCTCATTCCTCAAACCTCAATCCTCAACACTCAGTCCTCATCCTCAATTCTCAATTCTCAATCCTCAATCCTCAATCCTCAATCCTCAATCCTCAATCCTCAATCCTCAATCATCAATCCTCAATCTTCGATACTCAATCCTCAACCCTCAATCCTCAATGCTCAATACTCAACCATCAATCCTCAATTCTCAATGCCCAATAGAATATCCTGAATTCTCAGGATTCTATACTCAAACCTCAAACCTCAACCCTCAGCCCTCATTCTCAATCCTCAATCCTCAAACCTCAATCCTCAATATTCAATCCTCAGTACTCAATCTTCAATACTCAATCCTCAATCCTCAATCCTCAGTTCTCAATCCTGAGTCATAAATCCTCAATCTTCAATACTCAATCGTCAATTCTCAGTCCTCAATCCCCAATCCTCAATCCTCGTTCCTCAAACCTCAATCCTCAACCCTCAGTCCTCATCCTCAATCCTCAATTCTCAATCCTCAATACGCAATCCTCAATCGTCAATCCCCAATAATCAATCTCCAATCCTAGGTCCTCAATCCCCAATCCTCAATCCTTAATCCTCAATCTTCAATCCTCAATCCTCAATCCTCAATCCTCAATCCTGAATCCTCAGGCAACAATACCCAATCTTCAATCTTCAATCCTCAATCCTCAGTCCTCAATTCTCAATCCTTAATCCTTAATCCTCAGACCTCAAACATCAATATTCGACCCTCAGTCCTCGTCCTCAAACCACAACCCTCAATCCTCAATCCTCAATATTCAACCATCAATACTCAGACTTCAATCCTCAATCTTCAATCCTCAATCCTCAATACTCAATCCTCAATCATTAATCCTCAACCTTCAATACTCAATCCTCAAACCTCAAACCCCAATTCTCAATACTCAACCATCAATCCTCAAATCTCAATGCTCAATATAGTATCCTGAATTCTCCGGATTCTATACTGATACCTCAATCCTCAACCCTCAGCCCTCATCCTCAATCCTCAATACTCAATCCTGAATCCTCAATATTCAATCCAATATACTCAATCTTCAATCCTCAAACCTCAATCCTTAATCCTCAATCCTGAATCCTCAGTCATAAATCCTCAATCTTCAATACTCAACCGTCAATCCTCAGTCCTCAATCCTCAATCCTCAATCCTCAATCCTCAATCCTCAGGCATCAATACTCAATCTTCAATATTCAATCCTCAATCCTCAATCCTCAATCCACAATACTCAGCCTTCAATACTCAATACTCAATCTTCAACCCTCAATCCTCAATCCTCAATCCTCAGCCCTCAGTCCTCAAACCTCAATGCTCAATCCTGAATCCCCAATCCTCAATCCTCAATCCTCAATCATCAATCCTCAATCTTCAATACTCATTCCTCAATCCTCAATCCCCAATCCTCAATCTTCAATCATCAATCCTCAATCTTCAACACTCAATACTCAACCCTCAATCCTCAATACTTAACCATCAATCCTCAGTGATCAATACTCGATCTTCAATACTCAATCCTCAATCCTCAATCCTCAATCCTCAATCCTCAATCCTCAATCCTCAATCTCAAACCTCAATCCTCAACCCTCAGTCCTCATCCTCAATTCTCAATTCTCAATCCTCAATCCTCAATTCTCAATCTTCATCCTCAATAATCAATCTCCAATCCTAGATCCACAATCCTCAATCCTCAATCCCCAATCTTCAATCCTCAATAATCAATCTTCAATCCTCAATCCTCAATCTTCAATCCTCAATCCCCAATCCTCAATCCTCAATCCTCAATCCTCAATCCTCATTCTTCAATCCTCAATCCTCAATCCTCAATCTTCAATCCTCAATCCTCAATCCTCAACTCTCAATCCTCAATCCTCAGTCCTCAGTCCTCAAACCTCAATCCTCAACCCTCAGCCCTCATCCTCAAACCTCAATCCTCAATCCTCAATCCTCAGCCCTCAGTCCTCAAACCTCAATGCTCAATCCTCAATACTCAATCCTCAATCCTCAATCCTCAATCCTCCATACTCAATCCACATTTCTCAAACCTCAATCCTCAACCCTCTGTCCTCATCCTCAATTCTCAATTCTGAATCCTCAATCATCAATCCTCAACATTCAATCCTCAATAATCAATCTCCAATCCTAGATCCTCAATCCTCAATCCTCAATCCTCAATCCTCAATCTTCAATCCTCAATAATCAATCTCCAATCCTACATCCTCAATCCCCAATCCTCAATCCTTAATCCTCAATCTTCAATCCTCAATCGCCAGTCCTCAATCTTCAATCCTCAATTCTCAAACCTCAATCCTCAAGCCTCAGTCCTCAATCCTCAATCCTCAATCCTCAATCCTCACACCTTAACCCTCAACCGTCAGCCCTCGTCCTCAATCCTCAGCCCTCAATCCTTAATCCTCAATTTTCAATCATCAATAATCAATGTTCAATCCTCAATCATCAATCCTCAATCCTCAATCCTCAATCCTCAATATTCAACACTCAACCATCAACCCTCAACCATCAATACTCAATACTCATCCATCAATCCTCAATTCTCAATACTCAATAGAACATCCTGAATTCTCATGGTTCAATACTCAATCCACAATATTCAATAATCAAATCTCAAACCTCAAGCATCAATTCTCAACAATCAATCCTCAACACTCAGTCCTCTCTCTTCAATCCTACATCCTCAACCCTCAATCCTCAAGCGTCAATCCTCAATACTCAATCCTCAATCCTCAATCCTCAATCCTCAATCTTCAATCCTCAATACTCAATCTTCAATCCTCAATCCTCAATCCTCAATCCTCAATCCTCAATCCTCAATCATCAATCCTCAATCTTCGATACTCAATCCTCAA